>NW_027069472.1:1633646-1768442 GCF_002906115.3 Quercus suber
AAAAAAAAAAAAAAAAAAAAAAAAAAAAAAAAAAAAAAAAAAAGAAGAAAGGAGGAAGTCTTTAACCGTGAAACAATTTTTTTTTCTTTTTTTTTTTTTAATGTAGATGCAGTTTGTCAATAAGGTTTTTTTTTTTTTTTCAATTCATTAGTATTATTTTATCGATATCTATTGATTATTATCTTTTCAATTCATTACATTATTATTTTTATCCCCTAAATTAGAATGATTAGAAAGGGAAGTAGAGTGAAGGGGATTAAAAATATTTAAAATGTCAATTTTGCCCTTAATATGTCAAATTATATTCATATCTTTAAAATTAATAAGATAAGATCATAATTTTCAATTTATATGAAATTCTCCTCTCCTCTCCTCTCCTCTCCCTACTTAATTTTTTAAAAAATCAAAACAAAAGTGAGAGATATCTATCCCCATTCTCCCTACTTAATTTTTAAACATCTAAACAAAGTGAAAGGGGTAACCACTCCTCTCCAGTCTCATTTACTCTCCTCTCCCTAATTAATTTTTAAAACATCCAAATAAGGTGAAGAAGTAACCATTCCCCTCCAGTCTCGTTTACTCTCCTCTCCATCCCCTCCTTTCCTTGTACTCTCCTCTCCTTCCAAACATAGTGTTGGAACCATGTCACAATGTAAAGGATTCCAAATGACTCATGCGCCAAAGCCTCGTTGCGGTAGAAGATAAAGAATAAAGAAACCATAGAACTCCAAAATAGACTAGCAATCAAGGAAGTAAAATTTTAACTTAGACACAAAGCAAATAAACCTAAGGTATTTTTAATCTCTTAGATAATTCTATACTAAAACCAAAATACACTTAATTCATAGGAGTCATTGCAACTACAATTTTGTCCCTAAATAAAAAACTAAACATATTTTGTAAAATAAAACCCCAAATTTAAAAAAAGATTTAACCAAGAATACCTATGACTGGATGTTTAAAACCATACAAATCTTACACCTTAATGAGTCTTTTAATATAACTAAAACTCAATTTTTGTAATTCATATCTGATTCTCTCTTGCACTCCTCCGACTTTAAAATTCACGAATTTGTGTTCAACACAATTTCTAAATCAATTTAATTTTTCATTCATAAAATTAGAATATTTTATAAGCCTTTGTGGGAGTCAAAAACAACCAACAACTTCTCAGTTCTCAGGGAGATTGATATAAGATCTACACAGCTAATTTTTAAGGGATGGGAAAAGATCCACAATGGAAAGTCTAAGCAACAGATTAAAGAAAAAACGTGAACAAATCAAATGCATATATATGGGACTAAAGTTCCCTAGGTACATGAGACGGATTCAAAGGCTAAAAACTCCTGGGGCTATCTCTCCAATTTCTCTTTCTCTCTCTTGTTCAAGCCTATTCTATTTCTCCAATTTTTCTAAACCCCCTACCCTGTTCCTCTTCTCCTCCTTTTATAGACATCTCACCTCTTTCCCCTCTCTCCACAGTTTTTTTTTTTTTTTTAATAAGTAATGAAAATTTTATTAAATAACAAAAAACAGCCAACCCGAGTACATTAGGAATGTACTATGGGGGCATAAATCAATAACCAAGATTACAACGATCAAGTAAAACAGGAAGGGAAGAACAAGAAAAATGACAAAAGACCACACTCCAATCGAGGAGAGTGTGTAAAAAAAAAAAAACTTAACTTCTCCACAGTTGGCTTGTTTTTAGCTAGATTTGGAGGATACTTGTCCCATCATTCCTCTATTCTGCCACTTTTTTATCATGAAAAAAGACTTTTGAAAGGTTTCCACTATTTAGGCCAGTTATTCAACATTCAGCTTCCGTTTAGATACCAATGAAAAATGAAAATTATTTTACTATTCAGCTTATTTTTACTACTATTCATGAGCTCCATTACACTTTTTGGTACTATTAATAAGTCCTACTGTACTATTTCAGCTAACTTTTACTTTTATCTATAGTACTTTCAACAATAAGTTTTCAATTTCAGCAAAATAAGTGGTATCCAAATAAACCTTGAGCGTGTGTTTGACAAAAATTATTTTTGCCAACTTATTTTACTATTCAGCTTATTTTTGCTACTATTTATGGGTCCTAATGCACTTTTTGGTACTATTTATGAATTTTACTATACTATTTTAGCTAAATTTTGTCTTTATTTACAGTACTTTCAACAAAATATTTTCAGTTTTAGCAAAATAAATAAATCTCAAACAAATTTTCAATGTGGCAGAGATTAGATGAGAAATCTCATTAATGCAAAAGTGATTATTCTATTAGTCCTTATCTATTCCTTATGCTTCTTGGTTTAGAAGGGGATTGGCCAGCTGTGATTCCTTTATTAGTTGCCGAAAGAGAAAGTTATGCCCGAACTTCCACGATAGTGGGCCCGGACAGTTTCCCTTCATCTAACAGACTATTTCATCAACATATTTATCTTGGGCCAAGCCCATTTTCTTTAAAAATGATCTGCTGGGCTTTTGATTCTCATCTCGAGCTCACATTCACCCCCCCCGCGCGCACACGCACACTTTTAATAGTGTACTAGAAATGAAAAAGTCTTTAACCATGAAACAATTTTTTTTTTATTTAAAAAAAATTGTAGAGGCAGTTTGTCAATAAGTTTTTTTTTTTTTTTTTCAATTCATTAGTATTATTTTATCGATATCTGTTGATCATTATCTTTTCAATTCATTAAATTATTATTTTTATCCATGTCTTCTTCTATTGATTATTATCATTTAACTTTTTTTTAGTTAAATAGTAGAAATTATATTTTAAGTTTGAAAAAAAATAAGGTAGAGTACTTAAAATAGAATTGTTTCAAGTTGAACTAATTGGAATCCATAAGTATAAATGCTTGTGAAATGTGAAAAATAAGGACTGAAGTTCAAGTTTCCAAAAAAGAGTTTCACATACATATATACTTAGATTAAGTTAAAATAGAATTTATATCTTGTATCAAGAAAAATTGTTTCTCTCTCCCTCTTTTATTTTTAGGGAGTTTGTATTGTAGAATGCTAATTATAACAAACAATATTAATAAATGTTTTTTACGCCACCTCCCAACAAAATATTAGCTAGAATGTAGATACAAATTTAGGCAGACGAATTGTCATGTTTTTGGATTGAAACACGTATAGCAAACCTGTGAGCCTGGTTTTTTTTTTTTTTTTTTTTTTTTTTTTTTTTTTTTTTTTTTTTTTTTAATATATCAGAACTAGTTTATCTTTTAGGATGACATGACAGTCATTCGTGGGCAACATTATTCCAAGCATGTGGGTCTCACAGGTTTAATCTTCCTTTGATACATGCCCAGGTCCAGGTGGGTGCACCTCTATAGTCTGTACTGGCCACAATCCTTTAAAGTACTCCTTTCTAACATAACTAGAAACTAAGGATGTGCATGGGTTGGATTGAGAAGATTTTTGATCTAACTCATCATGGTGGATCAAAAAAAATTCAACCCAACCCAACCCAACCCAACCCACATGAGTCGGGTTGGGTCGGGTTGAACCCATGGATTTGACAAATTTATTATTATTATTATTATTATTAAATTGAGTAGAAAAAAAATATAAATGTTAATATATTAAAAAAAACCCAAAGATTGGTATCAATATAACTCCCTAAAAGAAAACAACATTAATGACTAAACAACAATAATAATTTATTAGAGTTTGTGTGAACTAATTGGCTTTTATATAGGATAGGAAGAACTTGTTCTTTTAAAAATTTTATTAATTATATAATATATATATATATATATATATTAAATTAGTATTAGTAGGAGGAATCGAGGAAGTGCTGCTCTACAACTGGTTTTTTTTTTAAATTATTAAATTTATAATATATATATATATATAAGTGCCCTACATCTGGTTTAAAAAAAATTAAATATATAATATATTTTAAATATATATTAAATATGGGTGGGTCGGTTCAGGTTTGGCGGGTTTGTAATTTTATGACCCAAACTCAACCCGACCCGCTATAAAAATTTTTTTGTAACCCAACCCATCAAGCCTTAAAAACCTACCCAACCCGGCGGGTCGGGTTAAGTCGGGTCAGGTTTGGCGGATCGGTGAGTTTTCTGCACACCCTTACTAAAAACCAGAAATATTAACTATTATAATTTAGGGAAAATGTATAATAGACCCTCTTGGCCCATTAGGGTCTCACTCTTTACACTAAAGTTGGCAGACAACAGAAAATGGTCTGGCCCAATAAGTTAAATGATCCGTTAAGTGATGAATCTTCTCTCTAATTTTCTGTAATAAAAATAAGGAATCAGATACTGCAGGAACATAAATGTGAATCATTTTACTTAAGAGAAAACCCAAAATACATTCCACCCTTCAGGGCCTAACCTCATTACACTAGCATTAGCTGTCAAAGTTCATCGAAATTTCATAATGTTACAACCATCAACTTAACTTGGCTATCAATTAATATAAAATATAAAATAAAAATCCTATTACCACTGGAATAAAGAAAAGTCGAAGGAATTTGTATTGGAATGTGTACCTCTGACATTTCATATGCTAATAATCCTTGCCCGAACTGAATCCAAATCTGGCACTTTCTTGATGCTGTAAGAACACAATGATGTTAAAAAAGCAAAATCAAAGGTCATCTTTTCCTTTCATGTAAATATTAAACAGCCTTCTATTCAAATACAAGGAATAAGAGAAGAACAATTCACTTTGCTAGTGCAAAACAAGTCAAAAATTTTTAACATCCAGCACAAGTGCCAGTTTTACAGTTTGCATGGATGGAGGGAGCCCTGAGAGTAGTAGAGGGGAAGGAAGGAGAAGGGTTTAATGAATCCTGTTTGGGTGTTTTTAAAGGGAGGGGTTGGGTTTTGGAGGGGTTCTAACTTCTAAGCTCTCATTTTTAATTCCCCAAATTAGATATATTTGGAGAGGAAGTGGAGTGGAGGGGATTAAAAATATTTAAAACGTCAATTTTGCCCTTAATATGTCAAATTATATTTATTTCTTTAAAATAATAAGATAAGATCATAATTGTCAATTTATATGAAATTCCCCTCCCCTCTCCTCTCCCTACTTAACTTTTTTAAAATCCAAACAAAAGTGAGGGATATCTATCCCCATTCCCCCTACTTAATTTTTAAACATCTAAACAAGATGAAAGCAGTAACCATTCCTCTCCAGTCTCATTTACTCACCTCTACCTACTTAATTTTTAAAACATTCAAACAAGGTGAAGGAGTAACCATTCCCCACCAATCTTATTTACTCTTCTCTCCATCCCCTCCTTTCCTTGTACACTCCTCTCCTTCCACACATAGTGTTAGGAACCACGTCACAATGTAAAGGATTCCAAATGACTCATGTGCCAAAGCCTTGTGGTAGAAGATAAAGAATAAAGAAACCATAGAACTTCAAAATAGAGTAGCCATCAAAGAAATAAAATTTAACTTAGACACAAAGCAAATAAAGCAAATAAACCTAAGGTATTTTTAATCTCTTAGATAATTCTATACTAATACCAAAATACACTTAATTCATAGGAGATGTTGCACCTACAATTTTGTCCCTGAATAAAAAAACTAAACATATTTTGTAAAATAAAAACCCAAATTTAAAAAAAGATTTAACCAAGAAGACCTATGACTAGATGTTTAAAACTGTACAACTTTTTCTTTAATTGGACTTTATACATTGGCCTGATAAAATATATCTTGAATGGAAAAAATTACGATATCAAAATAAATTAGTCTTCCTGAATTGAAGAAGTAATCCAGCATCCTTTTGGTTTCTATCCTGAATCACACCCTCCTCTATGTCCACTACGTGTAACTTGAAAAGGTGAATCTTGACCTACTATCCAAATGCTCGCTAGTTATGTTACTAAACTCAAGATGTCTTAGTCAACCTTTGAGAGAGACCACCTTTGACCTTTTTTTTTAAGTATATAATTCAGTAGTTAGGAGGGGTGAGGTGATTTGAACCTAGATGTCTCATTTGGAAACACCATGAGATGCCCACCAATTGAGCTAAAAGACTCTTGGCCAGAGACCACCTTTAACCTACCAGCCTTACTACCTACTTAGCCAACACCTTAGCCAATATGCCAATAACTTGTACTGTTGTACAACTCAACCACCTTCATGAAATTCATGCAAAATCCTAATAACATCTTCCTTTGGCCTCTTCAGCAACATTAAAAAAAAACCTTAGTAATTCCATTCACACATGAACTTTTATCTCCATTCATATCTCTAAGAGCCCAAAAAACTTCTTCCTAGAACAGCCTAACCACCCGTAATCTCCACATCTATGGACAAGAGATCTTCACATAAGATCTCACAACTTCTTCTAAATATAACTTCTTATTAACAAAACAATCCCTTCCTTCCACAGTTGAATTAATCATCAGACTTCCAACAAAATTCACTCCTACAGAACTTTTCCGTTACAATGGAAAAGGTTATCATCCATATAACCTTCCAAAAGATAAATCCTTCAACAATTACTTAAAAAAATTAAATCAAATTAAAATTAAATAAAAATAAAAACACCAATTCACAAGATTCCAAAGAAATTATCTTCTTCTCTTTTCAAAAAAAATGGCATCCTTTTAGCACTCTTTTGACCACATACCCTTAACTTTTGCCTTAAACAGACCTCCATAGTAATTGCAACACCACACATGCTCTTACAAGGAAATCCACCCTCTCCAGAACCCAAAACACCTTGTAATTTGAGTTCATCCCAGACTACAAAATTCTACTTTGTCTCTAACAAATCACATCATCCACAAAGTCACACTCAAACACATAATATTAAAAATAAAAGATAGCATCTAGAGTTCCAACTTCCAATCCTAAATAACTTTCATGTATATCAGGTTCCAATGCTTCATGCCTTCACAAATAAAACCATATTACTCACTAACAATGTGCTCTTATCTCATGTATAGAAAACAAATCTGGAAAAAGGCTTGCCAAGGCTCCTTGCACCGCATTTGCTGCAAGAAAAAGGCTTCCACCAAGACTACCCGAATGACTTTTCCACAAAGCCAGAAAAAGGTTTTTCCTCATGCACTTGCCTTTAATACCTTTTGTAGAGAATTACCAACCAATTATAATACCTTTTGTGACATATGGCCAATTATATCAGGTTTATAATTTATGACATATGGCCTGTTATATTAACAAAAGATATATAAAGTAAAACACATTTTATATATGAGTGATCCAAGTCCCCCAAATCCAAATGAACAAATTAAATGACAAAATCAAGTATAAGTCCCAGAGTCAATCCAAGTTCAAACAAGAACACCAATAAGGCATTATATCAGGTTTATAAATTATGACATATGGCCTGTTATATTAACAAAAGATATATTAAGTAAAACATATTTTATACATGAGTGATCAATGTAATTAGACTCATCTTTTGCAAATGAATCTGCTTAAGTTCAAGTTTGATCTGATTATAATCAAACTTTATGGGAAGGAAATTACATTGGAGAGCCTAGTCTATAGAACAATCAAACTGTAATTTACTAATAAGAATTGGAACTTCTTTCCACCAGTTTACAGCCCTACATTAAGTTACGGATCTCCTAAGTTGGCTATGTCAATCTAATAAAAAATACTCATTTATCTTTTCATGTCCTAAGACCTATGTCACACCAATATTCAGGTGCTACGTTCTCATCACATAAACATGTTATAAAAGAGAAATATGCTAACCCACTTGTACATGATATCTCCACCGGTTGTTAACTTCCTGTAGATCCAATCTGGAACCAGATTTTCAAGAAGCGCAATCTGTTCTTCAACTTCTCCTGAAAAGAAGACAAGAAATTTCATCAATATTCAATTTTTGAAATAAAATCCTCTACTACTGGAGCACCATTGTACATACCTCTCTCAACAATATCAAAACTATTCATTATTATCTTGTGCACAAGCTCCTCTTTTGTTATTGCACAGCAGTTGACTGACTTGAATATTTGGTAAATCAGAGCAACTAGGTCAGGCAAGGAAGAAGACATCTGCTGGACAGCTGTTACACCTGCTGTACTCTTCTCGCAAACCTCATCAAGAAATCCAAGGCTCTTGACCTATAATAGGAAAACTCTTTAGTTGAAAGTACAGGATAAAAAAAAATAGTAGAAGAGAGAGAATTATTTATTATTATAAGAGTTACTCTTGTTTAAGTTTATAATAACTTGTTATCTTATATTAGCATCTAGGCATTCTAATAATCTTGTCATATAACTCCAATATAAATAAGTGCAAAGGTGAGGGACTAATTGATCATACCCTACACCATTTTTTTCTACTCTTTATGTCTCTCTCTGTATCATTCTTCTCTCTTAACCTTAATCTTTCATATTTTACACCACCTTAGTATTAGAGCGCCCCAATCCAACCAAAAAACGTACTAACACAATCTAGAGGTCATTGTAAATGATAGAAGTATGCTGTCGGTGGCTCATTGGTTGAATCTGATTATTGTTTTGGTTTGATCGGCGTGTATTACTACATGTGACTTGGGTTATTGTCATATTTTTAGTTGTTTGAGTTCCATATGACTGAAGACAAATCTGTGTCCCGGCTGAGGACAAAAAATCTTTGATTAAATAATATGCCTAATCAATTACCTCAAAGAAGTTGAATGGTTTAAATTATTTAGCTTGGGCACATGCTGTGAAAGTTCTTCTGCATGGGAAAAATTAATTGAAATATAAGATGGTTATAGCATGGTATAAAACCCCACATCACCACTACAGTTGAATTTTATGACTCTGATAAGAAGATTTGTGGAAGTCTGTTGTAGAATCTTTTTTGCAACAGAGTAATGTTTCACAGGTTTATGAGATTTACGAGAAAAGTTTCACAGCTAAGGTGAGTACAGCATCTCGTAGCTTTAGGTAGCTTACTTGCTAAAGGTGAGACAAAAAGATAAAAGTCAGCTTATTATCAAATAAAAAAGCTAGTTTTGTTGTTTATTTGGAAAAATGTGAGACAAAAAGCAAAAGGCTGGAAACAAAAGCAAATTTGCCAGATGGACAAACAGTTTGGAAACAATTGCCTGATTACTACAATTCTCTTAAAAAATAGTGGGATCAATTGATAATAGTACTGTTCATGTCCCTGATTTTCCCTTGAGTTTGTTTTCTGTTAACTAATTGACTGAAGCCTTACATCGTTCTGTCACCTTTGTTCCTGATTCATGTGTTTATTAGGACCTTAAGTCCAATTGACAGCATAAGACTAGAAGTTATTCTTACCAAAAATTCTTAAGTCTATCCAGAGGCTTTAGGCTTACACAAAAAGAATTGAATATATTATTTAGATAAACCCATCATTTTCTAAAATCATAAAATTAGGTTATTGAAGTTCAAAATCAACTGCACACAGATCTGAAAAACCTCTTAGCTTTAGACCATCTAATTAAATAAAATTGATTAGATATTTATTGTTATTACTAAGACTATGACCATATTAAACCCGCACTGCCCAGAATATTTTAAGTTGCACCCAATTGATAAGTTTTCTTCAAGTAAACTAGTGATTATTCTACATAATTAGATACTGTACAAAAATCATGATTTGCCATGTCCAGAAGTAGCCATTAAATTGGGGAAGCATACCATTAACTATCCCAACTAAAACAATTAGTTTTGTCACTCACTATATCCCCACACTTATTTTTGTCACTCACTATATCTCAGTCCATTTATTATGAACCTAGAAACAGTTATTTTCTATCAAGAGATAAGAGATTGAACGAGTCAAAGATACCACATTCCACCATTTTGACACATGAGACAAACAATATGGCTCACAGATTATGAAATAGAAGATTCAAGCAGATCATAAACAAGTTTCAGGGTTGGAGAGAAGCATACCTCTTGCAGTGGTGGTGGAGAACCAGTGGCATTCACACCCTTGAATGTTACTTCTGTAGTATGTTGAATGTTATCAATTACAACATTGTTGCAGCCTGGCTCATCCACAATGTAATCAAATGCAGCCTTTTCACCTTCCAAGTGCGAGAAGTCTAGAAACCTTTTTGCAGGCGTATCACATGATGTCAACTTTTGGCTGGTACTGGTCTTAAGCTTGTCCTCACAACTAGGCATTGATATCTTTGGTGTCAACTGTGCAGGTGTTTCTAGAATCAAGGGATCATCAGATGAGGCAAGTTTGCCAAGAGGAGTACTTAAAGGGTTCGTCTGTTGTGCAGGAGAGTTGAAAGTGCTTGATATGGAGCTGGTACTAGGAGATTCCTTCTGTTGCCCACCTTTGATATTTGGGTTCATTACACCATCAGATTTGGAACCTAATCCAGAATTTTCCACCTGCTGCACACTTGTACTATCTTGGTTAATCAAATTATCAGATCTGGCAGACAACAGAGCTATTGGAGATTCTAAGAGCTGAGTTTTTTCTGTTTCAGCACCAACAGCCTTCTGAGAGAAGTGTCTGCTTATAGATGGATATGGATCAAAGTTTTCTGACAACGGCTCACATTCAATGGAAGTTGATTGAGATTCTATTACAGAATCTGCAATCAATTGCTCTGCACTTAAGGTCTGTTTTCTTTCGCTAAAAGGTTCTGGCAAGATGGCCTCTGGAACATCACAAGCCTTCCCCCCACCAAAAAAAAGTCAGCTCATTTCTTTGAACGTTTAAATGCGATATGAACTGCTACACACTTTATTATGTATATTTTAATATAAATTGGATAAAATAATCAAAAACAAACATGGAACTCAAAGTCTCAAACACGTATTGATAAGCCGACAAAAACAAACATGCAGAGAGTTAATCTTGACACATTGAACAGATTGAACAGAACCACAATACTAAGGACAACTTAATTAAACCGATTTCAAACATTTGTTTTATAACACAATCATTTAATCATTACTCAGCCATGAAAGATATGCTTATATGTAGTGTATATATCACTTAAATTACTACACACTCTACAAAATCATATATCTTGGACAAGCTTCTCAAGTTGATCCTGAAACCCTTAAACAAAACCACAATAGGGCTGATTTCAAAAACTAGATGCAACAGCACAGTCATTTAATAATTACTCAACCATAAAAGATATGTTTATATGTAGTTAACTTATTTTTTCAGCCTGCCTGTCACCTATAAATTAGTGCACTTCCACGTCTTCCATTTTGTACAATCCAATTACCATCCGCCAGAAAAGTCATATCAACTAACTTAATTCTCCAGAAATTATATTAGTCCCAAAAAAGAAGTAGCAGCAATCTGTCAACTTGTTCTTAGATTCTCATTTCAAACCTCTAGTATTATCAGCATGATAAACATCAATACTAATCTAGAATATAGAGTCAGAGCAATACCTTAGGTTGCTTAGTAAAGAAACTAATAAGCCTAGAAGCAAAAAGTTGATGCAGGGCCAAAAAATCAGATTGTTCACAGTGACCTTCTATAACATCAAATAACAAAGAGATCTTCATGTCAGGCTTCATGCATAAGGTTTTCTTGTCATGCACAAGAATCTTTTCTATCTGAATGGCTTCAGGAAGTATATATTTTATCTGAGCAAGATGGCTGTACGTGAATTTTCTGAAAAGGAAACAGTAATAGTTTTATTCATCAAAGAAAGGTATAAACTAAATGATAAAAACATTAAATGAGATCAGGAAACTAATTGCTACACAGATTTCCTTGTAAAAAGTGCAACTCTGAGGGTTATCTGTGCTTAGGAACAGCATAAACTACACTCCCAAGTTTAAAACCACATGCCTATTCTGAATGACAAAAAAAATACAGTGATAACATATTATTGGTTCTGGTGATGTACAAGAAACTTTCAGAGTGACCTGATATATTCTTATAAGCTTGGAATAATACATCTTTATTGGCTAGTCAAGATGACGAAACTGTTTAAAAGGCAAGCATAACATCCTCCTTTGTGAAAATAGCCCTTAAATGGGGTTCCAAACATGTGAATGGATAAATGATATATTTAATATTTCATAATAAAAAATTTATATTTCACACTTTATAATTAAAAAGAATTTTCTTCTAATAAGTGAGGGAACCTCATTTTGTCTTTTATCTATTTCATATAAACCTCATTTTTAGTGCTCAATGGACATGAGATTGCAGTGCCTTCTGCCTTCATCTGTTTGCATTAGGCAATAAATGCACTTACATAAACATGAACAAATGAATCAAATAATGAATTTGACTCTACTATAGTTAGGATATTTTCTGTTAAATAACCTTAAGCATTCACAATTTTTAAGAATTTTCCCTCGTCGTCTTGAGATATAGGAACAAGTGACCATGCCGCCATGATCCTTTCAAGTACTCCTTTTTTACATAAGAATATAGGTAACCATAAAATGTTCCTTTAAGATGCGAGAAACCAGAAATATTAACTATTTTAATGTAGAGAAAATGTATAATAGACCCTCTTGGCCCATTAGGGACTCAGTCTTTACACTAAAGTTGGCAGACAACAGAAAATGAACTGGCCCAATAAGTTAAATGATCCATTAAGTAATGAATCTTCCCTCTAATTTTCTGTAATAAAAATTAGGAATCAGATACTACAGGAACAGAAATGTGAATCATTTTACTTAAGAGAAAATCCAAATACATTCCACCCTTCAGGGCCAAATCTCATTACACTAGCATTAGGGGGACCATGTACACATATATACAACTTAAATAGTTCTAACGACATTTAGATCCAACATATAACTAATTCTAGAAGAATAAAATGAGAAAAATGTTGATTATCTATCTTCAATATGACAAAACAAAAAATGCATATGAATTTTTTTTTTTATATATACAAGTAAAGATGTTTTATTAGGAGAAAAGACTACTTTATGTTCACAATGATGAACACAACATAACCTAAAAGAATTACAAAATAATTATGCACAAGAATGAAGCGATTCTGTGAAATCTAAAATTGAAATGCTACTAATAAGCCTCTAGTAAGACTCCACACACGAGACCAATCATCTCATTTATAGTTTTACTCTATTATCTCACTCATGTAAGAGGTCATCAATCCATTGTGGTTTAGATTTTTAGGTAGAGGTCCTAGACCACACCTCATGAAGCAAAAGTCGCTAGTTCAAATCCCCATCCCCCTCCTCCGGGGCCCAAAACTTACATATCAACGTGACGAGGTTGTAAATTAATTACCTTTTAGTAAGAATTTCCACCTGAGCAGAGATATTTTGGAAAGTAGGCAACTTTTTACAGAGAATGAGCAACCTAAATGAACAAATCATACGATCAAAGAACTCCGATATGTTCTTATATCTGAAAATAGAGGAAAGATACCCAATATTAGAACCCAAAAAATAAAAAATAAAAAATAAAAAATAAAAAAAATCATTAAAACAATGATAAAAGAAAATAAAGACATGCATCCATTGAATTTGAGGTGCCCACTTGTCTGGAAGTTCTACTTCTCCCTCCTTGATTTTGTGTGAAGGCTCATTAGTCTTCTCTGGCGTCTGACATGCCGGCTTAAGTTCCAAATTCTGGTTTGGAATAATTCCTAGCTTTTGCACAGGAGCAGGAGACACAGCAGTTGAATTTCCTGGACATGTACTTTGATCCATTCTTTTAACAGTAATGCATACATATAAATCAAGAGGCAGAGACAAGATTAGAGGGGGCAATAAGAACGGTGAAAGATAAAGCAAATCACAATCCAGTTCTGCAAAAACTATTTGCTTAGTTTCATTTTCAAAGCAATTTTTTTTATTTTGCTTATAGCACTAGCCCTACATTAATTTTATTTAATAAACAATAAGAATAACTCAACTCACACTGTAATAATCAACAAGAATCTGGGGTATTAGGCAAACAAGAATCAAATTAGAGCACCCTATTAAGGAAAAAAGTTGAAAAAACCAAAAGAAACCCTAGAAAAATAAATAGATTTTCATTCTAACCGAACAAGTTTTTTTCTACAAAACAAACCCAACCAAATTTACCAAGATTAGTTTTCGATACAAAGAAAAAGTAGTAAACCCCCGCGCACCCAAACACAATCAATCTGATATATCCAAAATGTGAGAGAGAGAGATCTGAACCTGTTGAAACTCCTGGGTTGAATTGGAAACTGAAACCCCAAAAATGAATTCTTATTTTTAGAGGTTTAAGTTGAAGACTTGAAGCAGCTGTGGTGCAGGCGAGGGGGGAAATATAGCTTCTAAAATTTCAAATTTATACATATATGTGCCTGATACCTACTAATATTATATGGGAAATGGTAACGAGATTTTAATAGTTTTTTTCATTTCCTTGTTAGTATGACCCTATAATATTAACATTATTGCACGTGTGTGGGACGAGTATCTTTTTTTTTTTGAGTTTAATCTCATAATTTTAAATTTAATTAACCTTATTACACGCACTTTGAACATGCAATGATGCTCTTTTTTATTTTGAATTTAATGTAATTTTTTAATTTGAATTTATTTATTGTTAGTGAGGCTATAAATGAATGAATTTTTAAGGAACTAAAATTTAGAATTTGAAATTGAGTAAACTACTAAGTTTAGTGTGTGCGAGTTTTTAGAAAAACAAATGTATCAAATGTGAGATATTTTTAAGAGAAATAATATGTTCACAATATTTTCATAATATTTTTACAACAATTCATAAGTAACAGGTTGTTACTGATTATTATTGTTGAGTTAAAAAAATAATTTTAGCGTTAGGTTCAAATTTGAATCAATAAGTCAATAACAATTAATCACCTATGATTTGTTGTAAAAATGTTGTGAACGTAGCACCTCTCTTCCTTCTTCTTAAAAAAAAAAAATGGTATTAAAGTTGTAATTCAAAAAAAAAAAAAAAAAAAAACCTCTCTTCCTTCTTCTTAAAAAAAAAAAATGGTATTAAAGTTGTAATTCAAAAAAAAAAAAAAAAAAACTAACTGAGAAACTTTTTTTTCTAAAAAATAGCACACTCTTTGTTTGAATATATTTCACTCACATTTAATACATTTTTTCCTAAAAATTAGCACACACTAAACCTAACTACTTACTTATTTTCAAATCCTAAATTTTAGTTTCTTAAAATTCATTCCTTTGTAACCTCACTGACAATAAATAAATTTGAAATGAAAAATTACATTAAAGTCAAAATAATAATAAAATAGTCTCATTGCACGAGCGGCGCTCATGTGATGAGGCTAGTAGAGATTAAGTCTATTGTTAGCGAGGCTACACGGGAAGGGATTTTTAAGAAGTTAAAATTTAGGATTTTGAATAAGAGTAAACGGATGGGTTTTGTGTGTGCTAATTTTTAGGGGGGAAAATGTATTAAAGGTGTATGAGATATATTTAAATAGAGAGTGTGCTAATTTTTAGGAAAAAAATTTCTCCAATAGTTTTTTGTTTTTGAATTTTTTTGAATTAAAATTTTAACCCAATTTTTATTTTTTAGGAATAAGGATTATTTAATTAGATTATAGATATTTTTGACATTTTTTTAAAGTCATAACTCACTTCTTAAAACAATACTTTGGTTATAGTCAAGTGGTGAGCAATGCTGCAATATGCACTGTCCGGTGTTAGTTTCTTTATCATCAAAACTCACCGTTTTTACTCTCAAGAGAAAAGAGATGAGACAAAGTCGCAGAGAGCGAGAAAAAACAAGGAGAGAAGAGCGAAAAAGAAAAATGAGCAAGACATAGGGATGTACATGGGTATGGCCTCTTACACAGTTACACTGATTGAAAAGTTTCAAGATTGAAATTTTCTTACTTTAATTTTTAGTTTTGAATAATTGAAATTGGTGATATGAGGAAACCAAAATTATACTAAAGATGTGTTTGGGTACCGCTTATTGCTAAAAACTGAAAATATTGTAGCAAAATAATTTTTAAATGTGTAGATAGTGTTATGAGGCCCAGTTTTGAAGTTGTTTTTGCTGAAAAAAGTACTTGTAAGTCCCTTGAAGAGTGCACAAGATCCACTGAAAAATGTGGGACGCAGCTAAAAAGTGTTTTTCAACACTATCCAAACATACACTAAGCCTAACCTAAATGATGAAGTCTTACGATTTTAGTTTTATTTTTATGCTGCTTGTTCCATATTAATTTCCTTTGGATTGTGTTTAGTGATTAAGCATTAATACTCTCTTATTTCTGGATTCTTTAATCTTTTGGATTTATTTTTATTTTTAAATAATTCTTTCTAATACTAGAATTAACATCCCTACTGCTTTGTTTTTATAAGCAAATGTTAACAAGCATCGTGCGATAAATGGAATTAAAAGCATCGTGCGATACTTATTAAGGTTGGACTACCGTTGGTCTCACTTAATAAAAAAATTAGATAAATAGAATAAAAAGATATAAAGCTGACCCCTCAACCTATGTTAATATTTATTTCTCCCTATGAAATTGCCCCCACAGCCTACAAGGCCGCTAAAAAAAAATGATATAAAGCTAGCTATTTAGTGCTCATACATTTAGAATTTGCAGTACTAAGAAATTGCATGAAACATGTTTTTATAAGATTTTCTAATTTGATTGCTATAGAATGTACTGTATTTTTTAAAATGATTTGGTGTAAACCTCTGATGATTCATTAACACGCCCCCTCCTCAAGAATTGTTTTACTTTTTTTTTTTTTTTAAGGATGTAATTAGAAAAAAAAATCCATCTCTAATCCAAACATATAATCTTTGATGTAATATGGCCTCTACATCTACTAATGAAATTTTATTTGTTGGGATTCAATTAGAGTTTCACCAGCCACATGGAAATGATCTGAAGAATTTTTTTCACATCAAATAAAGAGTAAAGATCCTCTTAAAATAGGGTTGCCTATAATATTATGCATTATGTTGGTATAAGTATGCATTTTATTATGTTACTTGTATGCTTCTTATAAGAAGAAATATTTTGCTCATTTTTGCCACCGTGGTGCATTTCTAGTATACTTGGTTGGCTTTTATTCTTAATAAAATTTCTTACATTATTTAATATATATATATATATATCACATAATTTTTTTTTATTGGTAATAATCTTTATTAATGCAAAAACTTCCAAGTATAACAGTGCCTAACATCAGCATCACAAACTACAACGTTCAACCAATTAAATATCACATAGTTAATTTGTGATTCTTGCGATTATAAAATCACGAACTTAATAATATATGTCTACACTTTAAGATACGATTAACAGTCTTTAACCTATGTTTAGCAATATGTTTACAATTTCAGTAAGTTATTGTTTATGCTGAGAATGAAGTCATTCTCAAATATGATAATGAGTTGGTAGAAGCTTGTTGTCCCATGGATTCAAACAACTTCAAAACAATAAGTTCTCAATCAGATGCTCCGTAACAACTCCGTGCACGTACTTGGTTGATGTAAGTATTAACATCTGCAATACTAGAAGTATCTATATTGAAAATGTTTTTAAGTGGATTAAAGAAGATTATGCTTGGATTGATCTTTCTCACAAGTTGTAGACATTTGTGATGGATTGATGAGAAAATGGATTGATTTTTCTCATAAGTTGAAGACATTTGTGAAGTGTCCTTCTTGTACTTTGCATCTTATGGTAGTTATGCTTCATACACCCCTAACCAATATCATTTCCTAATGCTACAACTACAACTAAATAATTATTTGTTTCCTTCCATTAGGACTTATACCGATTGGTTTGGATTGATTTTTCTTGTAAGTTGTTGATATTGGCGATATCTGTCCTTGTTGCACTTTACAATTTGTGGTATTCATGCTTCATACACACCTTACCCCATTTATCATAACCAATATCATTTCCTCATGTAACAAATTTATTTCTTCTCATTTAACTTCCTGGAAGTTGTGGTTGGTCTTGAGACCCCTTGTGAGGTGGTGTTATCTTCAGTATCTTGTGTTTTGGATGCATGTAGCATCACGCTCACAACACATGGGTTTCATAGATCAACATGTTGATACTACTGCCCTTGCTGGACGCAAATGCCATTGGCCTTTTGCCTGATGAATAAAAAAGAGAGTACCAAGCTTACAGTGAGCACTGTATAATCCAGAGGCTTAATGCATATATATCAGTGCTCACCAACATCGACAACTTGGTAGTGCAACCATCCTTTAACTGTACTCGTCCATGTAAGCATATGGTCTTTCTTCCTCTTCTAGTTAAACTTTTACAAACCATGAGGACTTGCAGGGCAAAGCATTAAACAGTGTTTTATCAGAATGTCAGTACTGGTAAACAAGTCTGCAGTTAATAAAACCAGGCTAAAATTATGAAGTAACTAGCTAAATGAGTTTGCAATTAAACTTAAAAAAGTTTCTTTCCAATGATGGTCTTAATAATAACCAACAGGTCCATTAAATCAATACAAGGATAAGAAACCTGAAAATCCTAAGAAAACATAACTAACAATTACAAATGAAAAACTGACTCAAAATTGCAAAAACCATAAATTTCAGACTTATGGGGCATACAAAAAATAACAATTGCATCTGTTTAAATTACAAATACAAATATTTTACTCACTGTCAGAAACTACTGTAAAGGGGGAGCAATGACGTTGAACGCAGAAACTAACTAAAATGCAACTTCCTGCAACTTCATCTTATCCCCAATGTGTAAAGATGTTGGAACTCGTCTTCTTAGAAAAACTACTTGCAATAAAATTCTTCTATACTTGGAACTCTCTTTTTTTTGTTTCTAAAAAAAAGAACAAGGCTGAAGCTGAACCTTAAATAAGTAGCTAGGAACCTGCAGAACAAATAAACCAAAAGGTTACAGCCAAGCAATTGATGCTATAAAGACATCATATTGAATTTCATATCGTGACATGACAAAACAAAGTTGGGGAAAAAATTCAACAAATGTAAGATATATATATTTATATACTCATTGTTTTTCTTTAATGTGGACAAATAAGATATCCTCTATCAGTTCAGCAGACTATGATATTTAGTTGAACAGCCAATACTAATATTTGAATAAATAGCAAGGGGCAAGTGTTTAGGCTTCTCAAATTGTACCTCCTAGCCCTTCAATAACAAGGTGGAAGGCAAAGTTGTGGACTAAAGCAACCACATCCAAGGACTCAGGAAACGAGCAGTTTCTAGTGGTTCGTTAATCTGAAAGCATTCACTGCAAAGGTTAGAGCTACAATGGATGCTCTGGTATTATTTAAGGGAGGTAGATAAACAAATAATATAGAACTCTATGTATGAAGATGAAAGGATAGCAAGAAAACTTCCGGTGCGTTCAGGCTCTCACACATTTCATTTTGACTCCCAATGGAATTGAATGATCAATATTGACCAAGTAAATACTACGATTAGTTATAATTTACTGGTGAGACATCTGCATGAGGCTGCATGTGAAAAAGTAAATGCTAGGAGGAAAATTTTTCTTTCAGTTTTGCCATGTTATTAGAATTTTGCACATGACATAATTCAGGGGTTCTACTTTTAAATAATTGTAGGTAGCACGCAAGATATCAAATTATGCAAATAGTTGCATCATACAGTGGGCAGGGATCTCATAATATTCCACATTGAGGTTGCCTTTGGATAGCTTATTTTTTGCCAACTTATTTTACTATTCAGCTTATATTTACTATTATTCATGGGTCTCACTGCACTTTTTGAAATTATTTGTGAGCCTCATTGTACTATTTCAGTTAACTTTTACCTTTATCTACAATACTTTCAGTAAAAAGTTTTCAGTTTCAGTAAAATAAGCAGATCCCAAACAGGTCTATTTGGCAAAGATTATTTTTGCCAGCTTATTTAATTATTCAGCTTATTTTTGCTACTATTCATGGGTCCCACTACACTTTCTAGTACTATTCATGGGTCCAATTGTACTATTTTAGTTAACTTTTACCTTTATCTACAGTACTTTTAGCAAAAAAAATTCAATTTCAGCAAAATAAGCGGATCCCAAACGGACCCTGAGATTTAAGTTAAAAGAATTTTGTAAGTATGAGCATCACATACCTCAGTATGGTAGACTATATCTTCCAGGCAATGGAGCAGTAAAAGTGAGTCATTTCACTGTTAATACTCAACAACCTTTGTAACAAATGGAACTCATGCATGCTCCAAGGCATGATATATTTTTGACACTCGCCGCCGAAACAATGGTTCCAGCCGAAATGATGGAATTTCACTCTGCCACTTTTTAGCTTCACACATCTCATTCCATGCCTGTACTATCTCATCAATTTTGAACCCGAGACCTGTAAAGAGCAGATTATTTCTAAGAAACTTAAAACCAATTTAAAAATAATAACAATTTCTAAAGCAAAAAATTTGAATTAGTATATATATGCTACCTTCCAATGCATTATCATTTGAACAGTGGTTCTTCACCATGACGGCTATATCTGTTGGAGAAGCTCCAGCAAGTTCAAACTTCTCAACTGCAACTTCCAAACACTCATTCCATACTGGTATATCTAATTTGAATTCCACAATTGATCGCTCATAAAGCATGGTGCCCCATAAGATGTTTATCTGAGACCTCATGTTTGCAGCCTGCTCCATAGATTCACGCAGTGATATATCTTTAAATAGCCCATCCAATCCCATCTTCTGCAACAGCGTTTCAATATTCTTAGGTTTAGAAAGTTCACTTCGGCGTTGCTCTTCTAATTCCTCCCAAATTTGCATACCTTTCTCCATGTTGTCCTCAGCATTGTTAAATAGTTGTAGAACATCTGTCGAAGGCCATGTTTGCAAATCAGCATTGTTTCCAATTGCATAATACCAAGTAAGTTTTGCCAGCTCAAACTGCTGCTGCCCTAGAGCAAGAAAGCCTTCATAGAAATCTGGTTTGATTTTCAGTGCTTCTTCATATCTCTTTCCTGCTGTTATATATTCTTTTTGTGCCCAATCATATGCAGTTTTGATCTGTGCAAGTATAGCTTCTTTTGAAGCATCTTCAGTAAAATACACCCTCTTCCTTGCCCTTGACATGTGAACATTTCCCCAGTTGAACAATGCTAAAGCTGCCATCTCTTGGAACTTATCTCCTGCTATGTCGAAAAGGTCTTGTGCTTCCTCACTTGTAACTGCTTCCTCCATGACCTCAGAATAGAGCTTCATCCCAAGTTCATGAAGATCCAAGCATGTGTCAGATTCAAATCCAGCATGGTTCTTGAACAGCTGAGCAAATTGGATTATCCAGTCCTCAATGCAAGATGTCACCTCTAATTTCTTGCATTTTACCACATCACCATTTGTAGCTATATTATTACATTTTATATTATGATTCTGCACCACCTTCCCATTCAGCCTCTCAAAGAATGGATCCTTCTCAGGACTAACTTCTACTATGTACAGCCTTACAGAACCCTGTGATTCTGCTGATGCTTCAGCCCACCTCAGTTCTTCATCAGTAGTGATTGTGACCAAATCATCTTCTTGGTCCCTGTATTTGATAAGAACTGCTCTTGAGCTTGGAAACCGGTCATGGACAACCTCCCTTAGTTGCAAGAGGCTGCAATCAACTGGCAACTGAGCCCACCTTATGTCCTCCCCTAAAACCAATTTCACAGTTTTCTTAGGCACTTCTTCCTCTATGCTACTAATTATCTCCTCCGCAACCACCTTAATGTCAGCCTTCTTGTCCTCAACGTTTTCTTCAGCCACCTTCTCCTCAGTTACTTCCTCAGCCTTCTTCTCCTCAGTCACTTCCTCAGCCTTCTTCTCCTCTACTTTGTTGATCTTCTTCTTTCGTTTCTTCACTTTCATTACCTTTGGTGGAGGTAAAGAACATTGTGGTTCAACATAATTCAGAGGTAATTCAATTACTGTATCATTCACCTTTAAACCTTTCCTCTCAAGTGCCTGCTTCACCCTTTCTGCAATCTCTAATGCCATGAGATTATTTGGCTCTATGTCCAATACCGTGCTAACATCTCTCAGAGCCAGATCCAACCTGTTCAAAGCTTCATAACACCTTGCCCTCTTCAACAGTGCTTTACTGTACCTAGGTGTGACTTCAAGAGCCAAATTGCACTCATGGACTGCCCTGGGGTACTCACTGAGCCCCATCTGCATATAGCAAGCAGCCATGTTACTCCGAAGATAGGACACATCTATATGATTTCTAGGAAGCAATTTGAGGGCTTTCTCATATTTCAACATAGCTCCTTCATGGTCTCTCTTTTGAAACAACTTGTTCCCCTCCTCCTTCAATGCTTGAGACATAGAAATGAAAACTGCTGTATCTTTATCATACCCCTTTGGGCTTTTATTTCCAATTTTGCTTTGCTTTGGACTAGCATCAGATGATGTTTCTCCTGCCTGTTTCTTTTTCTTTCCACTTTGCCTCCCCATTTGAATCCAACAAAGAAATCAATAACCAATCCAAACCCAACCACCAATTCTAAATGGAACTTCCAACAAAGTAACAAAATATGTTGGAAAGAACTTCCAATTTTACTTCAAAATCAGATCCTATCCTAAACACATAAGAATGTCAAAAACCAAGCTCTTATACAAAGAACCCACCAAATCCCAGAAACCAATTCCACACAAAACCTTCAATAGGGTGTCAATTGCTACAAAAGAACTTCAAAATCCTAAGTTCTTCTCTTCAGACTCAAAATGTTTTTTTTTTTTGTTTTTCCTTTTGTTTAATCTCAGAAATTAATTTAATACACCATAAGCTCAAAACACAAACAAAACCAGCATTCCACTCCAAATCAGGATTTGCTACTACTTATCCAAGAATTAACAAACCCCAATTCAGATAAAGAAAAAAAAAAAAAAAAAAAAAAAAAAAAAAAGCACCACTTCAACACAGCTAACAGATGACTCTTTTTTTCCAAAACAGAAATTCTTGATGTTCTTATCTGTTCAGAAAGAATCAGAGACTATGGAGAGGAAACTTATCTGGGAAAATGAAAATTCTTCTGAAGCTTGAAACTTTCCGGGAAAAAAAAACTCAAGAGGCAAGAAACTGCAGAGAAAGCTCGTGGGAAAATGGGATGTGAGGAATGGAAGGACAGACCAAGCAATGTTCGTTGGTTTGGCGTTCTGTGATGTACAAATGTGTAAGATTTTCACAGCTTGACGTAAACGCCACAAAAAGCACTGAAATATCTGATTACTTTAAAATTTTCTGACTTGTTTTATTTAGTTTGATAATATTATGGTTTTATAATTTTAATAATACTATGGTATAATTTTTGGACAAGGAAATATTGTCGGCCCCACGTTTCCGTTGATTCCAAGTTCCTTGGGGAGGTTTTGATGAAAAGCAAAAGACATTTCATCAAATTACTATTGCCACATCCATTTGTCTGTTTATATCTAATTATTATGTTATCACCTTTTCTTTTGTTTTTTTCTTTGGTTTGTTTGCTTGAATTTATATGTCTCCAGCTAAATTCAATTCAACTTAAACTGTTTATTAATGATTATTAATCATATCCAAATGATCTTCGTGAAAAATATCACACCAAACATGTGACTAGTTTATATAAGAGTTAATGAACATTAGTTATGTCATTGCACTTTTCTCACATGTACTAATTTATGGGCACAATTCATCCCCAAAAATTTAAAAAAAAAAAATTATGGGCATACTTTCTACTATCAAATTTTTTTCCTGCCCATGATATCATACAATGTAATAAGTTGTTAACTTTTTTTTTTTAAGGTAGATAGATGGTGAGGGAGAAAGAGAGAGGTGAGAGTTGAACCGTAAATATGGGATTTGGAATATCGTTATGACTTAACTATAACTTAAATTCTAATTTTTAGCATCTAAATGTGCTTTTATTGATGGGTTCTAGTTAGCTCAACTGGTAAAGAAATTTATAGTTGTATAAAAGATCTAAAATTCAATCCTCGCCTACACCAAAAACCGATTAGTATCTTAATCTGATTATAAAAAATGATGAAACTCTCTCAAAATATATATATATATATATATATATGTGCTTTTACTAATTTTATATATACGTGTGTGTAGGGAGGGGAGTTTGACTTATAGGAAATTTTATATGTTCACCCAAGCCTCCATTCAAAACTGGCTTGTACTCCTCTTTTTTTATTTCTGAAAACTTTGAAAAATAATTTTCTTTTTTATATTTTATTACAATAATTTGCAAATTTTCATTTTTTTTAATCAAAGATAAATTATAGAGACACAATAAACTTTACAAAAAAATTCACAACTTACTAAGATGATAAGTTGTGATTGCTTACAAGTATAACATCACTTTTAAATTTACTTACCATTAGTTTTATTATACAAAAAAAAATTGTTGGGGTTTTTATTATTATTATTTTCCTATGAAGAAAAAAAAACAATTGTTGGGAGGGAGGGTGGGGGTCAATTCTTTTGTGGTATTAAATTAATTTGTTTAACTAATTCCCCCCCCCCCCCCAAAAAAAATCGTATCAAATTAAAGCTTGTTACTAATCTCAACATTGAAGTACTAAAAAAACTCATAAAAACAAAAATATTAAATATCATTGATCACGATCATGAGACATAATTATCATTATAAATAAGAATAATTTTTTTAATAGTAATGATTAAGATTGGCATAATATGAGTAAGTAGATCAATCAAGTGGTCAACGATTATTTATTAACCTAGTCATGTTAGATTCTTTAACCATTTTTATAGCTCATCATATGTATTTGATGCTTCCTTAATCATATCTAGTTACCAATCATAGTATTAACTTATAACATTCATACATCACATATATGCTAAATTTTCTTCAATTGAAATAATGGAATTTGAGTTTTGGGATATATGTTCTTCAAGCAAGAGAAATTTAATGGAAAACATAATCATTACAAAAGTAACTAAAGTAAATTGAGATAATTAGTCTAAAAGCAGATAACAATGAAAAATATAGTAACTTTTTAGTCATATGTAAGCATAATGAGAAGAGTAAACAAGTGTTTTTGAGTGTAAATTCCAAGTTCAACCTAAATGCACTTTCTCGAACTAGTTTAAACATTTATAAAACGATCATTTCATTATCCTTAATAATGTGGGATAAACCCATGAGACCCTTACATTTTTTAGTAAAAGTTTATTTAACTAATTCATGTTTTATTTATCATTGTATTAATGAGAAGGAAATAACATAATAATCTTGCATTAACCATTCCGTGGAGTAGTACAAGATAGGAACACAAGTTGGAAAGAGTCTTTTCTCCAAAAAAAAAAAACTGGTTGGATAGAGTCTTGGTCGCACAGCCACTCTTGTTAATATTAAAAAAAAAAAAAAAAAAAAGAATCATTAAGGAAGTACAACAAGTGGGAGTCGTGATAACGAAAAGATTTTTTTTTTTTTTTTAAGATTTTATTAACATATGGTTAAGCTAAAAGTATTGCATAAACAACCTACTTGGTAAGCTAATACAATAGCCAGATTTTATCTGTTTAAATCGTGGACTTTTTCATTTAGCTCAATTGGACAGTTGTGAGTTTATATGGAATGTGAAAAGATGAAAAGTCTTGAAGGCAATTGAAAAATTGCCCACTTGCATTTTGTTATTGTATTTGGTTTTTTTTTTTATTATTGAAACTCTTGCTTTCATGTATTTCTTGATCTATTTAAGGTCTGTTTGGATACCGTTTATTTTACTGAAAATTAAAAATTGAAAACTCAAAATATTGTAGTAAAATAATTTTAAAACACAGCCCCAGTACGGACATGACATGACAAGATAAATTGCTTCAAAAATAAATTTGAAGTATTACTTCATGACATGGAGATATCATTGATAGTGAATGGTTGGGTGTTGAGCCAAAAAGTTACTAGAATGAATGGTTGAAATTTACTTTGATTAAAAAAATTATATTTGAATGAATGGTTGGTGTTTAGTATATTTGTGTTATGGATATATAATAATATAATATTGATTAATACTATTGAATATTCTGTCTATAAGAGCATTCTTATCAGATGTGGCAAAAATTATGCCATTTTGCCACACTAAAACCCAACTTTATTATTTTACCACATCATTTTACAACATCGCATTTATCAGATGTTTTATACTTCAATTCTATACATTAAAATAATATTTCCTACACATTAAAATAATATATTAAATTCCTCTTCCCATCATCATCGTCCTCATCAACCACCACTGCAAACCAGAAAAACCAGAACTACAACAGCAACTACAACCACAACCAGAAAAATTGTTGCAGCCACAATCACTAGAAAAACCAGAACTGCAACAACAACAACAACAACAACAACTACTACTACTACAACCACAATCAGAAAAATTGTTGCCGCCACAATCACCAGAAAAAAAAAAAAAAAAACCACCACTAGCCATCACCCCCACAGCCCACCACCACTGCCACTATCACCGCCCATAGCCCACAGCCCACCACCACCATCAGATCAACCTAAATTGCAGCAAAAAAAAAAAA
Source organism: Quercus suber (assembly GCF_002906115.3). Lineage (NCBI taxonomy): Eukaryota > Viridiplantae > Streptophyta > Magnoliopsida > Fagales > Fagaceae > Quercus > Quercus suber. The sequence continues at coordinate 1,660,089 of NW_027069472.1, forward strand.
AAAATACATAACCAGAGAGAGGCAGAGTGAAAGGCGGACAGAGAGGAGAGGGAAGAGGGTGGGATCGATGGCGGCCTCGAGGTGAGATTGGCGAGATCGGCGAGATCGAGCGTGGCTGAGCGTGGCTGAGATCGAGCGTGGCTGGAGCGTGGTGAGATCGAGCTACACCGTCGTGGCTGGAGCGTGGGTGAGATCGAGCTACGCCGTTATCGTGGGTGTGAGCGTGGGTGAGATCGTCGTCGGAGTAACGCCGTCGTGGCTGGAGCGTGGGTGAGATCGTCGTCGGAGCACGTCGTCGTCGCTGCCGGACTGGTTGAAGAGAGAGGGAACCGAAGAGTGAGATCGAAGAGAGAGGAACCAGAGAACCAGAGAGTGAGAGAGAAGAGAGACGGAACCAGAGAGTGAAAGAGAAGAGAAGAAAAAATGAAGAGAGAGGAGAGAGAAGAGGGAATAAAAAACAATTTTTATTTTTACCACATCTGACCGTACCGTTGCAAATTTGCAACGGTACTGCAGACATGTGGTATCAATTTTGAGATTTGGCACATCTTATAATGCTCCATTTTTGTGTTTGGTGTGGCAAATGTGCCAAATATTTAGCATTTGACACATTTGCCACACCTGCTGTGGATGCTCTAATGCTACTTGCACATTTGTCTTCATTTAAAATGCCAATCGCAAATGCAAAATGTGCAATCAATGCAATCCAAAACGCACACTTAAAGTTCATTATTAGATAACTATTTTAAGTCTCTAGGATTAAATATTGCTTTAACTATTTAATGAACATGGCTTTCATTTTTTTTTTAAGAAAAGAAAAGAAAAGGATGCAACATCAACTTTCAAGCATCTCAAATTGAAGGAGGAAGGGAACCTTTATTACAAATTAAAACAAAGTTAAGGAAAGCTGTACTATTAGAGAAAGTATACCATGTTTAGGTAATACTAAGTCAACATCTGTTTTTGTATTTCTTACTCAATAAATGAGTGACACCTGTTTCAAAAAACTACATCAAACTACTCCAATAAATGATTAATTTTATTTATTAGAGTAATCTGATGTGGTTTTTTGAAACAAGTGTAATTCATTTATTAGGTAGAAAATACTAAAACAAATGTTGAGTTGGTATTACCGAAACATAGCATATTTTCTCTTCCTGTTAGCTATGACAAGGGCTACATCGCTGCAGAGCTGAACTCTCTCTTTTTCCATAACTAACAATGATATATATATATATATATAATACACATTTTTCTTCTTATTGCCGTGTCAATCATGGTTGTGCTAGCTTTGCCAAAAGAACCAAGTCTAAAATCTTAACATCAAGAGTGTCGTCCACCTTTACAATTCCGTCACTGCCATCCACACCAGTCAACTTACCAGTGGCACCACGCAGCACACCAGCCAATCAGCCATGATTTTAATCTTGTCATTTTTCCTTGGTACTACCACGTCCATTTCATTAGGAACAACTGTTATGGTTTCACCATTGCCACTTGACCCAAGAACAATTCTAAAACATTATTACCAAGCAAAGTTGAATGAATTTTTTGCATCTAACATTATTTTTGCAATATTTTAGTTAGTTGTCATGTTTGCAAAACTATGTAACAAACTAGCATCTCGAGTTTTTAAAACTCGAGTTCAAAGGTGGAACTTGAGTTTTTAAGACTCAAGTTGCATGTGATGGCAATCTGATGTGGAAAAAAATCCACGAGGAAATTGAGTATTTAAAACTCGATTTCTGTTCTTTTGCGTGTTCTTCTTTTTATTCACCTAGTCTGTTCTTCTTCTCTGTTTCTCTTGGTTCTTCTTCTGCGGGTTCCTTCCTTTTTTGTGCTTGGGTTCTTCGTGTTCTTCCATGGGTTTCTTTCTTCTTCAAGTTCCTTCTATTCTCGTGGGGACTGTTCTTCTTCTTCTTCTTCTTCCTATGTGGGTCTCTTCGTCTTCTTTTCTTCTTCAATTTCAGATCTTCTTCTTTCTTTTTCAGATTCTTCTTCTTATTCTATGTAAGACTCAAGTTTCATGTGGCAAAAACATGTCTATGTCAACAATCAGAACTCGAGACTTTGAGGCTCAATTTCTTTACTAAACTCGAGCCTCAAAGGCTCGAGATAATCTCCTCAGTTCTTTTCAATGCCTGCTAACTAATGATATAATGTAGCATATCCCATAGTTGAACTATTCAAACAACAAGTATTTTGGCTCTATTCAAGCCGTAACAAACCATAATTTGGCATCTCCCTCCACAATGATGAGTCATAGTTGGCTCAAGGGTGCCCAAGGCCCCACTTGTCCCAAATTTTCAAAACAAAGTCTCAAGTCTCCCGTTGCATAAACAAAAGCCCTTAAAATTGTAAATTGATAATTGAAGTTTTCAAGGAAAAAAATTTATAGATGAGTTTTGCATTTTTCCTCCACCTCCAAGAGGGCCCCCTTAATATTAAGTCAATTGAAGTCCAACATAATTAAAACTATAAATTATTTCACTAAACAAGAAAAATGTTACGAGTGTGCATAATGATTGACAATTAATTATCTTGACAACTTGTAAAAGAGATGCTAATAAATCCTAAATATAATAACTTAATTAACAATTCCACATCTCAAAAAACAAGAAGAACAGTTGTAAAACATATACATATATATATATATTGATATTTAAATATTAAAAAAAATCATTAAATTTTTTTTACCTTAGGCCTCAAAATGTAATGGGCCATCCCTGTGATAAGTGGTAGTTTTCCTTAGCAACTATATGCATAGCCTATTCAATTGCGACAGGTTTACTTCAATAGAATCATGAAAATGGATACATATGGCCCAAGATTTTTGGTGGAGTTGGCTTTTATTTGTTATTAGGCCACGGGTCAAAAAACCTTATTGATTGAGCATCGTGAAGTGGAGTGAAGTGTAATGAGCGTAACGAAACAACACGAACAATAATATAAAGCAAGAGTTTAGTGGAGTGGTTGTTTTGAATAAAAACCCAACCCAACAATAATATAAAGCAAGAAAGCAGTGGAGTAGCTGTTTTGAATAAAAAATACTCTAAACCTAACCCAACCTGATCCACGCACACCCAATATAGGCCAACGATCTTGTACTTATGCCCATCATTTACAATTTATCTAAAAATTTTCAATTGGAGGTATCCCTGCGTTATTCGAACCATTTTAAAATTTAAACGGTTAATATGCACAACAAAGATATGATTAACAATTTGAGAATAAGAATGTGACTCTTATAACACAGTCTCTTCTTTTTATTGAAATGACATATTCGAGAGATTAAAGATGAGCATGAACCTTTGTTTGTATATAATTAGAATAGAATCTTTATTTCACTTTTTATATATTAAAAAATAACCTTTATATCTAAGTGAAGATGATTTAATGACAAGAAAATTTAAGGATATAAAAGCAAATTTTAGAAATTTAAAACTCAAATTCCATAAAATTATAACACACATTGTATAATTTAATTATAACTACTACTTACGGTTACAACTAAAAATGTTATATATTTTTATATTTAAATAATAAGAGCTTCTAAACATGCACATAGAAGGATGGCAATATGGCGGAATGAGGTTGGATCATGATTGCCCTGTCCACGCTTTGTCCCCTTTTTAGGGTGGGTTGGAGATGTTTTACTAACCTAATGAGAGTGATGACATAAAGATAAAACATAAAGAAAAATACAACCATAAAAATACTAAAATCCTTCTTAAAAAAAAAAAATACTAAAAGAGAAGGAGTGACAAATATTTTGAAAATAGTAGTAGAATATGTATAAAATAAACTAGTCTTATCATACGCGCTTTGCAAGTGTGATAAGGCTCTTTTATATATATATATATATATATATATTAAGTTAAATGTAATTTTTCAATTTGAATTTATCTATTATTAGAGAGGTGACATGAGAAGAAATTTTTAAGAAACAAAAATTTAGGATTTGAAATGGAGTAAACTGCTGGGTTTAGTGTGTACTAGTTTTTAGGACAAAAATGTATCAAAAGTGCATGAGATATATTTAAATAGAGAGTGTGTTAATTTTTAGGAAAAAAATTTCTTTGGAATTTTTTTTTTTGAATCTGGTTGAATTACAATTTTAACCCAATTTATTTATTTATTATTATTATTTTTTTAGAGAGTTTTAACTTATGGCGTCTGTTTCTAATGGTAGCTCTTTATCATCAGACCAAGACATTAATTAATTTTTGGTATATGCGAGAATTGAACCCCAGATCTCTTATACAACCATCAGAGACTTTACCAGTTGAGCTAACTGGAACTCATCTAATTTTTTATTTTTTAAAAATAAGGATTATCTAATTAGATTAAGAGTATTTTTTACATTTTTTGAAATTATAACTAAATTTCTGAATTCTCTTAATATATAAAGATAAATTATAACTAACATATGCATAGAAAAGAGTAAATTATAATTTATATGTATATATACATTTTGAGATAGATTGTAGCAAAGACGAGGCAGGGTGAGCAAAACTAGTCCTTGCCCCATAACCATTTTGCGGTGGGGAGAAAATCAAAAGAAAAAAAAAAAAAAATTTTGTGGTGGCAGAGCTGATTCGGTAGGGGTGGGGTGTTTTTGCCATCCATTATAGCACGTGTGAGTAGTAAGTAACACTATTTACTTGACATGTTCATAGATCTCTTTTTGTGCAGGATTCCGATTTATACAATTAAGCCCAAGTCCAGTTACATTAATGGACCGTACTACATGACATTGGGTCTCCAAGCCCAATGAATTCAAGGAAACTACAGTATTTTAAGAAGAAGAGTTGTATTAAAACAGAGACCAAACGTGACTTCTAGTACTTGGTACGACTCATAGAAAGTTTCAGACGTGGCGGGATATGATTGGTTTGTCTGCGTGGTGTTAAAGTGCACCTTCAACCAGACCATCTTCAAGTGCAAAGGCCTTTCTCTTTCTTCGGTTCTTCCTAGTTCTTCTTCGGGATTTTTAACATTAAAGAAAAAGAAAACACAAAGCATTACAAATATTAAAAAAGAGAGAGAGAGGAAAGAAGATGAAGGTGTTGTGGGTGATCCTACTTTCATACACTCTGTATCACCATGTGTTAGCCGATCAGATCTTCCCAGCCCAAGTTGGTAAATCCTGAATTTGATTTCGTATCTGTTTCAACTTGTTCTAGAAAAATTCTAAATTTTTTGGTTCACTTTTCATCGATTAGCTACAAAGACTGTCTTTTTATTTAATTTAGTTTGATGGTTTTTTTTTTTTTTTTTTTTAATTGCTTTGGTAGAAATTTCAGGCTTTTATGGGTTAATGCGTTTCTGGGTCTATGGAAAAGAAAATCAAAAAAAAAAAAAAAAAAAAAAAATTGTGGTGGCAGAGCTGATTCGGTAGGGGTGGGGTGTTTTTGCCATCCTCTATAGCACGTGTGAGTAGTAAGCAAACACTATTTACTTGACATGTTCATAGATCTCTTTTTGTGCAGGATTCCGATTTATAAAATTAAGCCCAAGTCCAGTTACATTAATGGACCGTACTACATGACATTGGGTCTCCAAGCCCAATGAATTCAAGGAAACTACAGTATTTTAAGAAGAAGAGTTGTATTAAAACAGAGACCACACGTGACTTCTAGTACTTGGTACGACTCATGGAAAGTTTCAGACGTGGCGGGATATGATTGGTTTGTCCGCGTGGAGTGAAAGTGCACCTTCAACCAGACCATCTTCAAGTGCAAAGGCCTTTCTCTTTCTTCGGTTCTTCCTAGTTCTTCTTCGGGATTTTTAACATTTAAAAAAAAGAAAACACAAAGCATTACAAATATTAAAAAAGAGAGAGAGAGGAAAGAAGATGAAGGTGTTGTGGGTGATCCTCCTTTCATACACTCTGTATCACCATGTGTTAGCCGATCAGATCTTCCCAGCCCAAGTTGGTAAATCCTGAATTTGATTTCGTATCTGTTTCAACTTGTTCTAGAAAAATTCTAAATTTTTTGGTTCACTTTTCATCGATTAGCTACAAAGACTGTCTTTTTATTTAATTTAGTTTGATGGTTTTTTTTTTTTTAATTGCTTTGGTAGAAATTTCAGGCTTTTATGGGTTAATGCGTTTCTGGGTCTATGGAAAGTCTCATAGGGTGTTGTGTATTTGGGTTAAAGTAAGTGAGGCACATACTATTTTCTCATTTAGAGGGTTTATAGGAATATTTTGGTGATTAATGATTGCAAAACAAGTTCCTTTGCTTTGCCTCAAAATAATCCTATTGGCTTCAAAGGGAAAAACTTAGGTACAGTATATTAGGTTCCACAATTAAATTCACACAAGTATCTGCATTGATCAATACAGCACAAACAGTATTATCTTTCCTGAAGAGAATTCAATTCAATTCAATTGTGTTTGAATTTAATTGGGAAACTTAATGTACTGCATCTAAGGAATAGTACTTATGTTTTGTCCTTAATAAAAAAGAAGAGAGTAGGACAGTTCATCTATTATTTGACTCGCTGAAGGAGTCGTATTATGGCTTGTGAGCAAGGGATGTAGACTAGAGAGAAAATCTTTCATAGTAACTAATGGGTATTTAGAGCGTTTCAGAATTTAATTGTAATAGGTGTTGTGCTGATTAGAGAATGATTTGTGCTTTGGAGGGCCTTTTTTGAAGGCTTAATCGATTCTAGGGCTTTAAGTTAACTATATATGGCACTTATTGTTTATATTATTGACCTAGTGGTTCAAAGTATGATGTTCTACAGTTCCAAGGGGTTTACAATCTTGTTTAGTGTTTAAATGGTCTACTAAATAGGGCCAAGTTTTATTGATGATCCCTCACATGACACCAATCGGCTCAGTAGGAATTTTGCATCAATTTGAGAGCTGGAATAGAATGATGGATCATATTCTGATCCATATAGAAGCCCCAAATGTTAAGAAATGGCTGGCTGCTTCTGCTTATGCGTGCTTGTTTCATCCAAGACCAGTAAAATCATAGATGGTGCAACTATGATGACAAGGTGTTAAAGAGTGGAATAAACTATCTAGGATCAATATCTTTGAGCTGGAAAAAGGACTTTTGGGAACATTATGGAATGGTTCAGCCATAGAAAGGCTGTGGTAGGTGCTGACTATGTATTGAAGTGGCAGTTACAGTCCCAATGGTTTCAAGGGCCTAATGATTCATATGGGTGTATCAGTTAGATTGTTATGTGTTTCTTTCCTACTTGGTGTACAAGCCAGGTCTTCATGCGGAAGTTGTGTCTCCAACCACTTTTTCTTGTCTCTGTTATTGGCTATAATCCGAAAGTCTGGTTTCTTGTAATTTATTTCTAGCACTCCAAGTTAATGTTCTTATCTCTACTACAATAACTTTTGATCAGCAGGTGGCACATTTGGTCGCAGCTTCCGTGAACCAAAGTATAAGATTGAATTCCATCCAGAAGATTCACCTTTTCATCCTGTAAGTAGTTTAAAAGCCTTTTAAATTGATTTGTTGTTTGGTCCTAGTTAGATGGATCCTCCAAATACATTTAAAAAAAAAAAGTAGCCATTTTGGGTTTGTGGTCTGACTTTGGAGATTCCTTTTTTTCTTTGACTTTTTAAACTTTATCTACGAAGCATTTTTTGTTACTTGGATGTCACTTTTTTGAGTAATTACGTTGATTGTGCATGATGCTTTATCTAATTGACATGTACTTCTCGTATTTTCTTCGAATTTATTCCAGTAGAAAATACGAGGCATTTTTGTCACCCTTTTGAGTAGTTAAAGTTGATTGTGGACAATGCTTAATTTAATTGACATGTACTGCTTGTATTTTCTTCTAATTTATTGCAATAGAAAATATCTTATTAACAGAAGCCCAATTAGTGCTCTTTTCTGCTACCATAAACCTTAGGATGATAATTTTTATCATGAAAGCAGAAATATTTGTGAGGTATGAAGTGAGGTGGCTTTGTTCTTTTCTTGCAATAGTAAGTTTGAACAGAGAGCCATTGTTACTCTTTAAGGTGCTTAACCTTATTGAACATGGTAAAAGTGCTTTCCCTATGCAGTTATTACTGGCTTGGCTTTTTATTAGTCAGTGATTCTGTCAAGTTTTGCTATATGAGATTGCCTTGGTCAGTTTCTTGTAAAGATGGTGTTAGCAGATGACCTTGGGATCACATTTTTGGTTCACAGATTACTTTTTAATCCATATTTGGTTTCCTTCCAAGTTCTTTGTGCCCAAAATTTATTGTTTCTATGTTAATTTAAGAAGAGAAAGTACAAACTGTGAAAGTTTGATCTAATAATTGGGCCCGTTTTATTTGGCAGGATGATGATCAGGAGTCTGTGGTTATGCCCAATAAAAATGGGGAGAATTTTTTATGTTTTTTGCCTAAGGTGGAGAAAGCCAAGAGTGGAAAGCCAGTTACTCGGCACAACACAAGCAGCATGATAGTGGAAAGCGAAAAACGAATTAAATTAAAGACACCAGATGAGCTGCTTGAAGCACTGAAGGACCAATGCTTGATCAGAGTTAGTATCTGTCACCCAAAAACTATCTTGATTGTGTGCCTTGGTTGACTGATACTTTTTAAAGTTACTTAAATTAAAAATACTTGTTTCTTTGTTGGAATTATGTAGCTCACATTAAGTTGCAATACTTGTTTCTGTGAATTATGCCTGCTTTAATAATCCTGCATCTACCTGAATTATCCTCTAATGTTACCAAATCCTTTATGCAGCAAGAAGGCTGGTGGTCATATGAATTTTGCTATCAGAAAAAGTTACGTCAAGTTCATTTGGAGGAAGAAAAGGTATTTCTAAAGTGGCTCTAAGGTTCTCTTCTCCTAGAGTACTCCTTCTGGGGTGGGCTTGGGGCTTACGCCTATAAGCGTTCATCTACTTCTCTCCTCCTCCTTAATTACTTGGCCAAAAATAGATTCTCTTCTGTTATACTAGGCCATTATTTGTTAGTTGCTTTTGTCACTGATGTGTTTTTGGTAATACGTTATTAAATCAGAGCATGCTGGTTTTATGGGAGGAAGTGCTCTAATACAGTAATATGCATGTGATGAATCAAATAAACAGTATCTTAATAAACTTTTGGTTGGTGGTTTTTGGGCTATGACTGTAGTTTTGGTGGATCCCACTTAATGAATTAATTGCTGAAGCTTCAAATAGATTGGATTCATATCTGTCCAAGATTTTATTTTGTAACCATCCTTGTAGTGATAATTGTAGTAGTAGCAGAATCATTCTTAGCAGCAGCAGTTGTAGTAGCAATAGCACTAGCACTAGCTGGTTGTAAATTTCAGTTATCATGATTCCTCTATTGAAATTATTTGAGAGTGTTGAAGACCTGAAAATTCTTAGAATCATGTGCTAATCAGATAAATTTTTCTTTCATTACAGGAGGTTCAGGAGTTTGTCTTAGGTCAGTATGATGCGGAGGCCACGGCTGCTTTCAACCAGAATCTCTCTGATATTTCTGAATTGAAAGATCCCCACTCAAAAGATGCATCCCAAAGGTATGCTTTTATTAATATGATAATTGATAGGTTAGGTACAAGGGAAAACTTGTTTTTAATTAAAAAGGGGCTGTGGCCTAGAAAACTAAAAGAGGAGGAAGAGTTGATACTGATTATTGTATTAAATGGTTCATGTAGGTATCATGCTCATCAGTATACAAATGGAACCATGTGTGATCTTACCAATCAGCCACGAGAGACTGAGGTATGAAGTAATTGAAATCAAGTGGCTTTCTATTTTCCTTCCCATCTCACTCATGCTCAATCTTTTCTTGTTTTCATTTGCAGGTGAGATTTGTATGTGCAGAGACCAGAGCTATGATTAGTTCTATTACAGAGCTGTCCACTTGCAAGTATGCACTTACGGTTCAATGCCCAACGCTTTGCAAGCACCCGTAAGTCTCTCTCTCTCCATATAATGTGCAAATTAAATGAGAGAAAAATAGGAGTGTTTTCTTTTCTGATGGAAGCATATCATTTTATGGTGCTAAAAGTGCCTGGTGTTCTACATGGTCTGATGATCACCTTTGTCCTGGCAGATTGTTCCAAGAAGAGAGACCAGTGTGGCACACCATTAACTGTAATGTGCTTCCTAAAGACTTTAAGGATACAAAAGTGGGGGAAGAATCCAAAGAAAAGCAGATTCTTATGGTCACAGACGATGAAGCTCCTTCTAATTATGATTCAAAAGAGTGACAGACATTGATACATAGAGCTTTGTCAATACAAATTAAATGAGTCAAAAGAGTGACTGTTGTATGGCTCTCTGCTTTCTTTTGCATATAAATGTAGTAGATAGATAGGGGTTTTTTTTTTTTTTTAAAGAATATAATTGATCCTTCCGGGTTTTTGTTTAAGTTCATCATACTCTTCAATTAAAAAAAAAAGTTCATCATACTTGTGGATAGCTCTCCAAGAAGGTTCTCCTCTCTCTCTCTCTCTCTCTCTCTCTCCCCCTCAATTTTCTAAGAATTGGAAACCAGCTGGAACTGATAATGCATAATACAATACAATTTCCTTCAAACAAGTATACTTTGGTTCAATTTTGTGTTCTGACCTTCTTAGAATGATGTATTTCCTTTGCAGCCAAATAGCACTTGGTATTTACCTAGAAAGATATGAAAGGGCATAATTCATATGCATAAATGGTCATCGGATTTGATTGATGTTTGATTCTATGAAGTATCTTCTTAGCTTTGTGTAGTATGAAATGCTTTTCCTGTCATGAGCAGGAAGAGGTCAAAATGTAGATCAATTGAAGGCATGTCTGGCATTGCATCAGGAATGTGCTAAAAAAGTGCTTACTGAGATTGTTTATGAGACAAGCATGGCTGAGTTGCTATCTGCCTGATGTTATCACAGAGTAAGAAATTTTGTGACCTGCTCAAAATTCTGAAAGAAACTAATCTGTGATCTGCAGTTGCAGGCTATATTACGGTTAGAGGGAAAGCTAAGTCTCAATATTGCACCCTCAAAGCCCAGATTCCTGAGGCTTGATTTTTTAAGCAGAAGCAACTACAATCACCCAGCTCATGATGCTTGCTTTACGAGCACAAGCAGGAGCAGTGCGCCATTAAATAAAGATTATTCCTGGGATATTGAATCTCAACAGAGAAAAACTTGCAGAACAAGCCCCTTCTTGTGCTCTTGTTTGTGATGGAAGCCTGTCCTGTTTTTTTCATTTAGTTCATTTGACAACTTAAATGGTTCAAAGGGCGAAGTATGATTGCCCACTCCCCGCAAGTATCAGGGATTTTTAAAAAAATAACTACAAAACTCAAACAATATTATTAGTTAGCCAACGTTTCAAACATATTGTATTTTTAACAATTCGACTTCAGAGGAGTCGATTTTACTGTTCATATAGCCTATTTTTTGCGATTTTTTTTACACAGAAACCGACTTCGTTGGAGTCGTTTTCTATACAAAGAAGTCGACTTCAGTGAAGTCGACTTCTTTGTATAGGAAACGACTTCAATGAAGTCGATTTCTTTGATATGCCCAGCCCAAAAACTTACATAATTTTTTCGTGTTCTTCCTTTCATCCCCAAAATGCGCCTGGGTTTCTCCACTTCCAAGCCCCAAAAACCCATGAAAAAATCAAATCCAAAACAAATCAAACCCTCCACTGCTCCCGTGCTCATCGGGGTTTGGTGAATCGGCGCAGGTTCTTCGTTTGCTCGTCGGTGTTGCTGGGTTCGTCGATCAGAATCGGCGCCTGGGTTCGTCGGCAAGAAACCCAGGCGCCTGGGTTCGTTCGTTCTTCGTTCTTCATTCGCCTGGGTTCGTTCTTCTTCGTTCTTCTTCGTTCAGTGTTGCTGGGTTCTTCTTCGTTCTTCTTCGTTCGCCTGGGTTCTTCGATCTTCGTTCGTGACCGACGGGGACTTCGGTCAGACTTCGTTCTTCATCACACAAAAAGCTTGATTGGTTGTATATACTAAGAAATCGTCTCCTCTGGAGACGATTTCTATGTACAGAAATCGACTCCAGAGGAGACGATTTCTGTACATAGAAAATCGACCTCAGCTGCTGCCGAATCACGGAACAAGCACAGAGAAGTCGACTCCAGTTCACTCGAATTGTTAAAAATGAAATTAGTTTGAAAGTTTGCCTAACTAATGATATTGTTTGGGATTGATGGTTATTTTCTTAAAAAACCCCAAGTATCATGTGAATAGATAGAAAACTGATGACTTTGAGCTATTTAAGTTGTAAATACAGCTTTGCAAGGGTAGGTTTTCAGTTCAAGCAGAATACTTTCAATCCTTGCAGCCTCCATTGGATGTAATAAATAAAAATAACAAACTTTTATTATTGAAGAACTCATTGCTTTTAAGTAAGGATGCCTTGAACCATATAAGCTTATCAGATAAAATATAAAACCACCACTCACACCTAAAAATAAAAGGAAAAAGAAAATAACAGGGAACCATCACATCAGGATAAAATATAATGCATTGACAGAAAAATGATAATGTCATGACAATTAGAACTTTGATGTTAGTAGAATTCTAATGTACCATGACTACAACTTTAGACATCTAAGCAGATTCGATATCTACCATCCCACTATACACGTAGACACCAGTATGCAGAATTGCCTAGAGTTATCTTCTCATTAGCAGCATGGTGCCTTCTCACTGTTGCCTGCTGACTCCAGAATAGCCAGGTACTCAGATATGGCCTCACCTTCTTTAGTGACTTCAATGTCATAGTCTGTTAAAGCATCTCCTTTTGCTAGTTCATCAGCAAGTTCATCTTCCATCTCTACATCCCGCTTTTCTACTTCACTGGCAGTTGAAGGACCTCCAGCATCAGGAATTATCGGAATGGAAGAATTCGCATTGTTATCAGCAGAAATCATTGGGTTTGGCTCAGATTCTAGATTGCTGTTTGCAGCAACTGAGGGGTTCGACTCAGATTGTGAGAGAAGTAGATGCATTGCTTGCTCCATAGTGCCACCAACCTGAAGAGCTGCAACCACTGCACACAAGAAACAAATATCAGTTTGCTGCTTGCCCTAAAGAATGGCTACCCATCAACCCTGTGGGAGTGGTTTCAATGCAGGAAATTCCACAAATATATTAAATTTTGGGGGATTAAAAACAACAGTAAAATTTATGGTACTATATTGTATGGGGCAAGAAGAATCAGTAAGAGGGAATTTAATGAAGGCGGTTATGTGACTTTACTTCCCAAAGTAACAGGTCTTCTAAAAACGGGTACAATCAATGACCTAGGGAAAATAAACATTAAAAACACTACTGTAAGTGGTACTGCAATATGTAGCTCTTCAATAAGTTACCTCTTGATCTTTCAAAGCCCATAAGTACAAGCTGTTCAATTGCAGCTTCTGATGCTCGTTGCTGCCTTTTCCTTTTCCTTGATTCAATATCCACCTGGCAGGGAAGAATGTTAGCACTGATAAACGAATGAGATAACTTGAAACCAAAATTATTTCATGGGAAACTGCAAGGTGACCTGCATGGCAGAATTAGTTTCTGGATTTGTCAAATTATCCAGCGCCCGCTGAAAGTCATTTTCATTTCTTCGAAGGGCTTCAGCGGCAAGCTCCTTTTCAAACCTGCCAAATCAAGTGATTGTTAGCTTAACTAGTGACTATAAGGGTGTTCCTGCTATGCACCAATTTGGTTATGGACAGTAGGCATCACACTGAAGCTGCAGTTTAATAAAGTTCCCTTAAAATCAAACAGCAACAAACTATCCTAATTTTACACTATTCTCTATTGATAGTAAAAAAAATTAAAAAATAAAAGTGTAACATTCCTATACCTAAACCCTGAACTCTAAAAGTAATTATGGCTGGCATCTTACCCAATGGAAACCAATTCATTCAATATCTTGAGATCCACAGCTTTCTTTAAGGGAGTCATTCCATACTTTTTTTGCTCCCTGCAAAACTTTTGAGCTCTAATAAAAAATACTGACAGGAAAAAAGAAGAAGACCAGAGTTAAATTTTAACAAGTCACACCCACTTTATATCGTTTTGTCGCTTCAAATCCTCCTCTCGTTTTCGTGCTCTCTTTGCCTTTTCCTCAACCAGAAAATCAACAGCACTTCCAATATCTTGATTGCTCATTCTCAGCGCTCTTTTTGAATCACGTTCTTTAAACCCCATGCTCATAACAAGTGATAAGGCTTCATCAGGGACCTGTAACTGAAATCAACAACAGAAGATTGGAATTGAAATGGGAGAAACATAAAAAGAAGGTAAATATCAGAATCTGAAAAGGTGAGGAGGTTAGATTTGAGGGGAGTGGGCTGCTTCATCTAGGTTTGAATCTTATTGAGTGGTCTGCTAGAGATCAAACATTGGGAGTATGGAAAATGAACATCTTAGGCAATAACCAAAAAGTAATTTAATAATGAACCAGATACAGCTAAAGCAATATCTATAGTTAGTTATACACAAAATTTTAACGAATATGGTAAGTGACCAAATTTTTGTATAAAAATCATAAGTATTATGCATATGGATGTTGTAAATGCAGTGAACATTTCAAAATGATTTATTACAAATCCAAAAGCACTATTTACGCATTCAACTAACCTGGGAGAATTTTGCTTGTGCTGAGGTCAATGCCTTCCTCGATTTATCAAACTGACCACTATGATATGCCACCACCCCTTCCAGCAACTCCAGTCTTAAATGTCTATAAACAGAAAATTAAAATAAATTAGCTCACACTGCATATTCAAGAATCTCACAGATTCAAAAGTAGGGAAAATTACAAAAAACTACCTTGAGGTTTAGGGTAATACCAAGCGCATCCAAAGGTTTTTAAATATGACCAATTTGGTCCTTAAACACTAATGCCGTTTGTGCACCGTCTATTAAACCATTATATTTATTTTTTGTTTTTCCTTTTCTTCTCTCTTTCCCTTCAGTCTTCACTCCAGAAAATTTCTCTTTCTCTCTCTCTCTCTCGCAAACTCAAGCCATAAGGGTTTCAGACTCAATAAAGGACCAACAACTCTGCCACTGGAATGGTTCCAGATCTGGTTTACCCACAAAACTCATGCCATACACCACCGTTTAAAGCTGGGTGGTTGGGTTGTGATCTATGAGTATGGTGGCTGGGTTGTGATCTAGGAGGATGGTGAATGGTGGTTTCTAGGTCAAGATGAGTGGTGGGCGGCGGTTGCTGGGTTGAGATGAGTGGTGGGTGGCGGTCAGGATCACAATCAGCTCGCCATCGTGGGTATGAGTTTTTTTTTTTTAAATTTTTTTTGATAGATATGAATCATGTGATGTTGGATGGCTGGGATTGAGGAGGATAAATGGGTAGTGATAAGTGGTGCCGTGGTGGACGGTGGTTGCTGGGTCACATGATGCTTGCCGTTGTGGCCCTTGTGGGTCTGGGTTTTGTTTTGAATTTTTTTTGATTTGGGTCAAATGAGACTATGTATGGTTTTGGAAAATGAGTACTAGTTTAGTGAGCTTTTTTTTTTTTTGAATGTTTCTTAAATACATGGTCATGTATAACCTCTGGATACTGATTTGAGAGAGAGCGAGAGAGAGAGAGAGAGAGAGAGAGAGAGAGAGAGAGGTGTTTATGTTCTGGGAAAAGAAGAGAGAAAATGAAGAAATGAAGAATATAAATGAACTAGAAAGTTGTTTGGGAGAGAGTTAACAAACAGCATTACACAGTGTTAGTGTTAAAGGACCAAATTGGTCATTTTCAAACCTTTGGATGTGCTTGGTATTACCCCTAACCTCAGGGTAGGTCACTGCAATTTACCCTGAAAAGTAAAAGCATACATATGAATACTCACATTGCAAGCTCTGGATGGCGACCAGCTTGGAGGAGTGTGACACGAGAGGAGTCCTTCCCATGAGCACGTTCAATTCCTTCTCTAGCCTTTTCCAGGCGTGCTCCTGCCACTGAGAGCCATCTGATGTCTCGAAGCATGAAATAGCACCACACCATGTCTATTTGCAGTATTGGGACATTGTCAATCAGCTGAACAGTAAACGAGACATCAACATAAAACAGAGGATATTCTATAACAACAAAGAAACTGAAATTTTCTCAAGAGTTTTGAATGTCAACAACATGAAATTGATGATGTTACATTTACAGACTCTACAAAGAATTCAACATGCCATAATTTACTTAGGGTGGCTTTAAGTATTTTCAAATTCTAAGATGCACAAAGTAACTTAGGTCTCGTTGAGTGAAATTTGAGAATTAGCTCATGAAAGCTTAGGTATTCAACTATTTACAATTGGTGCATAATCAAATGTAAAGACAAATAAGAAGAAATACATTTATTTTTGCTTTGCTTAAAAACCCAAGCAAACATATTTCCTTGAATTTTCAAAAACTCAACTTTGACTCTGATGGTCACAAGCAATTTATATACAAAAATGTGTGTTCTGCAAGCAGCTCAGCCAAATGGTTTCCTTTAAAATGCAGTAACTCAGAGCAAATTTCAGCTCTTTCAACTAAATGAAAAAAGACACCGCACCACAAATGGCTCACAAAGTCATTTGTCATCAATAATTTTAATTCTATCAACAGACCTTATTAATATAGAAGAAAGAACAGCTCACTCACCTCAATGACCTTTGAATTGCACAGAGAGAAAGCCTCCTACAAGAAAGAATTAAGCCAACTGTGATTATTCACAGGAAAATACTTTACTGAACATTGCCATAACCAACTTCCCATGCAAACAGGACAAAAAGTGGTTAGTGTAAGGTTAAAAATTATCAATTAATCAAGATTCAGGGAAAAAAAAAAAAGGAAAGAGAGGAGATTGTCAATGATTAAGATGGGTATGCATGATAATATATGATTACTGAAAAAAATCACAAACAACTGATAAGGGGCGAAAACCTTAGAAAGGGTTTAAACTTTAGAGCCAATACATATCCCCCATGGTCATAAACTGAAGTACTTACTAAAAATTGCATTTGATTAGTTCGTTTTGACATAGATCTCAAGAGATGCATCAAATGACAACTGTTGGGGGGTACTCTTAGGTAGTCAAAGAATATACAGCATTGCATTTTTTTAGTCCCTTTAAGAGAGAGAGAGAGAGAGAGAGAGAGAGAGAGAGAGGGGTAACTCTTTTCAGATTTTAAAAATCCAAAATTCAAAATCATGGAAAGCACATCAGATTAATTTTATTATTCCTTACAAGATTCTACCATGTTAAAAAATCTACTATGCAACTAATTCAATCGCATTAACCATTTACAAAAATACAACTGCAACTGACCTCTCCCATGGTAAGCACTTCTAATGCATCTTTGTAATTCTCCCTCCTAATTAGTTGCTTTGCATTTGTGTGAAGCATCAGGCCCATCATGACTGCCCTGTAACATAATAGCCCAAATCTTCAGCATCGAGAATGGGATCATAGACCCTTTAAATACCTCAACAAAGGAATTACTTGTTCACATCTAGCAGCACTTTCAAAATATTACAAGCTAAATCTAATTATTTATCATACCGCTGATCAGTTTCAGATCCCAAATGTACTGTCTTTCCACTTTGATCTTCAAGTTCTATATTGAAGTCTTCAATTGGTAATGAACCATCTGCATGCCTTTTGGCCAGTGCTGTGGCAGCTGCCCTGTTGTGATAGAGACACCAACCACAAAATATGTAAACAAAAAGGAGCTGCCAACAAGTTAGAAAGAAGAAGAGATGCACACAAAGCAACAAAATAAACAACAGATGGATCTCTATGATGCAGGGAGAGCAGCAAAAATTATCTCAAATTTTTACTTATTTGAGATACCTGATCTCATATTTGAATTTTTGACTTGCATGGAGTGAAATAGCCTAATATGATGGTGCTTTCAATAGATCAAGATAAGGCTGTATCATTTGTTCCATCCATTGATTTTATCAATCCATTTAAATTTAATATGGTGGAACAGAAAGCTTTTTTGTTCTTACCACAACTAGAAGTTCTTCAATAGTTGTTGCAAGTGTCAAGTGCAAAAGTTCAAATTCTTAAACGCATCAAAATTCAAGGTAAAGTTTTCTTCAATCAAGGGAGAATGATGCGGAGAAAGAAGCCAGAATTAGTTCAAATTTTATTGTCTCAAATGTTACTTATTTGAGATACCTAATGTCATATTTGAAAATGGACTTTCATGTTGTTGAGGATTTTATGGAAGGTAATTTTGATTCAATGAACTCTTGAAGCTTTTTAAAAAGAGGCTCCAGGAATAGGTTTGAGTAGTGAATTTTGAACAGTATTTCTGTTCAGAGATGTTTCTCTATAGCTTGGTGGTGATTCCAAGCACCCTTAGGCAGTATAATGAAGTCTACGGTTTTTTTTTTTTTTTTTTTGATAAGTAAGAAAGAAGTATATTCAAGAAACTACCTCATGAAAACAACATAAGGCAGGCAAAGGATACAAGGGAGGAAACAAACAGAGAAACAACAAAACAAACAACAACCAACAAAAAACTAAGAACAAAGAAGAGAATTGAGGAACAAAGGGAGAGAGCCACTAGAGGTGAGTCTACGGTTTTTATTTATTCATTTAAATTCTTATTTTTGCTTGTTCAGTGTGCATCATCTTTTCCTTTGGCCATCAACAAGGAAAAATCAAATTATGTATGCCCACCAATATAAACCTAAAAGATTAGGTGTTACAATCATGTTACAGATAATGCAATCCAATTATAGTTGGACCTTGTTGCAATGGAATGTGCCCTTTGTCCAAGCCATGTGTTGTGGGTTTGAGCCAAGTATCAGCCTTTCCAAAATTGGAGGAAAGAATGTTTACTGATCACCCCTCCTAGACGCTTACAGAAGTAGGAGACTGTTGCGCAGTATACAATCTTTTAGATAATGCAAGTCAGTAAATGAATTGCTATAAAATCATATCAAGGAAGGGGGGGAGGGGGGAAAGCAAGGAATGGAAAGGCCCATTATGTCTATGTGTCCTATTTTTGGTCCTTTAGTCAAGAGTATGTCGTTAATTTAAGGCATGAGGCAATGCTGCAGATAAAGAGTACCCTATGAAGAAACTTACACGTGGCAATTGATTAAAAATATTGGGCCATGCTTGGCAAGTCAGGGAGAAATATATAAGGTCATAGTGCACTAGATTGGTCAATCAACCAGCTTTCTCTGATGTTTTCCAGAGCATTTGCACAAATTATCAAGTCTTAAAAAATATTTTTCAGTTACTCCTTTTGCAATTAACAGGTTCTTGGAAAACATACTATTGCAGTAGGTTTAATCCAAGGCAGCCTAAAAAACATTGAACTATTGTACTAGGTCCAAGGACCAGGTATATCAACGTACAGAACAACCTACCTATTCACCTAAGGTAACGCTTTGTTAACCATATTAACAGGAGCATATGATCTTAAATTTAGAACATAAAAGTAGCACCTTTGAGTTTGGCTGCAAAGCAAAGTTGAGGGGAAAAGAAGATTTTCATTATTTTACAAATAAAAGAGTAAAATGACAACTTTCACTCAACTGTGTATAATAAAACAATTAGGCCTAGTAGTGAAAAGTTTCTTATGCTTTTATACCAAAACAACACCAAAAAGAACATTCAAAACCATATTTCTTTTTAACAGATTCTACAGCACCAGAAAATTATGCAAATACCAGAACAAAAACCTCCAAGTTCACTGAAATTTTACAGTGTTTCTTCAGAAATTTTAGTCCTTAAATTGAGAACAACCATAAAAATAGTTATGCACTATAACTCAATTTTCTTTAAGCAATTCAATTCCCAAGTCACAGTGTAATGTAAATTTCATTAATCCATCGAAACTAACAATCCAAAAGACAACAAAACAAATAATGGAGAGAAACGTTGCAACCCCTATAAACCCAACAAATAGATAAAACCTGAATTAGAACTTAAGTTGCCAGCTAAATATTAAACAAGGAACACTTGCTCATTGAAAAACCAGAAATCCATTATACCAAGAAAACGAATTAAAGATAGAGAGTGTGAGTTAATCACCAATATAAAAAATTGATAAACATTTACTCTCTCTCTATCAAATGCAATGACCAGAACACATTACCTACAAAAACACAAAAGCAGAAAAACATTCTATTTTCATCAAAATCAACAAATTCATGATCACAAAGCACAATCTAAACGCATTGCGAAGCAACCACAAACAATCAAAACAACATACGTTCTCGTCAAAGTCAAAATCAAAATCATTTCCTACAAACGCAAAAGCATAAGAACATCTCCTTTTCATCAAAACCAACAAAACCCATGATCACAAACCAAACGCAAGCCAAGCACCCACAAAAAACTCAAACAACACACATTCTCGTCAAAATTAAGAAAACCCATGATCAAAAAAAGCAATCACAACAGCTTGGAAAAATACTCACTTGACTCGGCTGAGTCTGTTAGAGCGTTCCTCCTCAGCCATCAACTCCACCCCCAACGACTTTCCCTCCTTAACACAGACCCGACTGGCAAGTATCTTAGCGTTGTTCTTGACACCCAACTGGGTCAACTTCTCAGTCCCATCGCCATCTTTCAAGACCTTGCCTGCGCATATGAGATTGATCGACTCAGCCCCACAGCTTGATCGCTTTGCCACCTCTTCTCTCAACATGGGTACAGTCCATTCCTCCAATTCAACCTCTAGTATGCCTGCCCATGTGCCTGCTATCTTCAGTTTCGCCATCGAGAAAAGACACTCAGTCAGAGAGGATTTAGTGTGTTTGGATAGGCCTTAGCCTTATATGTGAGTCGTTGAGAGAACAAAGCTACAAGGAATTTGCTTGGGGATTAAGTTAAGTCAATAGCTGTGTATTTGGAAACTACTATGATATGCTTTTGCTTTTTAGTTTTTACTACTTTATACAGTGTTTGTGATGTGTCACAACGCACCAGTCATTAGCCGCCAAGAAAGTAAGAACCAATATGCTTCCTTTGCGTTGTCAGTCCTCCAAGACAACCCAAAAAAAAGCACAAAAAGCCATATATATATATATATATATCATAATCTAAGATCTAAAAATATTTATAAATTAGATAAATTACAACAAAAAAAAAATTGTGCAACGTATTATTATTGTGTTGGCAATTTTTATTGATTAAAAATAATTTAAATAATATTTTCACTAATCTTATTAATTATATTAATTTATATAAATTTTATTGTAGTAAAAATGGTCATTATAATTATTTTTTTTAAACATTTTATCTCAAAATCCAGATCTTCTCCATTTCACTTTGAAATAGAGATGGTCAATTTAAAGAATAGGATTTAAATGAAAGAAATTAAGGGCTTGGAATATGCCACCTCA
Source organism: Quercus suber (assembly GCF_002906115.3). NCBI lineage: Eukaryota > Viridiplantae > Streptophyta > Magnoliopsida > Fagales > Fagaceae > Quercus > Quercus suber. Next base: position 1,681,399 of record NW_027069472.1, read on the forward strand.
TTTAAAAGCCAACAATTGAATCCTAATTGTTGTTAGCCAAACTAAATGTTAAAGTTAGTCTTTAGGGGAAAAATACAAACACACATTAACAATTGTGTGCTCTACTAGAGAGGAAAGAGTAAATAGAAAAGGGGGGTGGAGGTGATAAAAACAAATAAAAAGAGAGATCAAGGGGTATGACTTCCTCATTCTCTTGAAATTCAACTCTAATTATTTGGAAATAGATTCAATGTTCTCTGAAAGCCAACCCCATATTCTCATTGATTATGGCAAGACAAATATTTAAGAAGTATGTTGTTCCACCAGCAAAGGATGATCAAGATTTGCTCCAAGACCTAAATAATCACAAATCATTTCAAGCAATGAATGGGAGTGAGTCACTTTTTTTTTTGTTCCCTTGACACCCATGTGGATTTCTATGATGATTATGTTTAGATTTTGATGGTTATCGATGTGGATTAAATGACTTTTGTATTGGGTCTTTAGGATTCCATAGTCAATTGAGTTCACAACTTAAATTCGTTCCTTTTGCATTCCAATTATTTGATAGATTGTCCCAATGAATAAATTTTATGATTCTTTGACTTTATTAATAATAAAAAATGTTCAAAATAATGGACTGTTATTATGATTTTCAAGAAAAACTTTCGAGCCAAATTGACATCAGATTGAGCTTGTTGGATCTTGGGGCACTCAAACTGGAACTTAAGGCACTTCGGTATTAGGAGGAATAAAACATAATAACTGAACGTTTCCTAGGAAATTGACATTAAATACTCTTTGACTTCTTGGAGAAAATGACTCCAAATATCTTTTGAATTGTTGGGCAAATAATAAATTTATTTGCTGGGCTTGAAAATCAACATGATTAGGCTTAAAAAACTGATTGGATTGGGTTGTAGGTTTATACCGATACTTTTCATGCTACCATATTTGTAGCTGCCACTTTACTTTAGTGTCACAATGCCTTATGGGAGACCTCATGTCTGACATTCCACTTTGATAAACTTGATATTTTCAATTTTCATGGTGCACGTGGGTCTTGAATGGAAATCGCGAAATTTTGTTTGTAAATGTGAATTTAATGTAATAATTTAAGGTCATGCGGTAATTTGCATATCATCAATCAATTATGGGGCATTGCTCAATTTGGAAGCTTAGGAGCGATTAATTTAGACCCAATAATTTAGGGGAAGTGCAATTATCCCAAAAAAAAAATGTGACAAACTCTAAAATTCAAGTGCCTTGCAAACTAGGTTTTTTTTTTTTTTTTTTTTTTTTTTTTTTTCTATGAGGGGATCCTTGCAAACTAATTGAACAAAAAAGTGTGATAAATTCTTCTTTTGGTTCATTTTAATAAATTTTCTTTAATTTCAGTTTAGTGGGACATAAAAATTAATGTTTCTTTAGAATCTTTACCAAAAAATAAAACTGTTTACCTCACACCATTAGATAAATATACAATCACGATTCCCAAAAAAAAAAAAAAAAGTTCAATTCCCAGAAGATAAGTAAGGGCTATAAAATGTAAAACTAGATTTATTATTCTATTATTTTGTGCAATTATTGCATAAAACACCACATAGTACAATTGCTTGATCAAATTATGGCACAATTGATACCAAAAAAAAAAAAGGTCATTTACACAATCTATCAACTAACCAGAATTAGATTACACGATTCTAAAAAAAAAAACCGTATTTATTTATTTTTTTGAGAAGAAAAAAAAAACCATAATTAGAGTCCACTTTGCCATGATTATACTCAATTCAATAACCTTATCTGTTAGTAGTATTTTGTTTCCTTTTAATTACTTGGAACTTGGAAGAAGGAAAAAATAAAAACCCATAATTATCCAAATTGAAAAGAAGACAACAAAATTCCACTCTCAACAGTCAACACACACACTACTAGGATAGCAAGTACTAGGAACCAACAGCAACATACATCATCGAACTCCAAATCCCCAATCAAGACAGAGACCCATGGCTGCCGGAGGCAGTGGAGGAGGCGGAGCTAGAAAGTCCACCACCAAAATCGCCACCGCCACCACAAAACGTAAAACCCAGAAACCCCAAAACAAGAACCTCGACCAACAGAACCTCCTAGCACTCATTTCCACCGCCACCTCCGCCACCCACTCCTTCCTCTCCCACCACGACCTCCTCCTCCTCCCCTCCCAATCCCTCGCTCTCGAATCTCTCCTTTCCTCTTCTTCCCTTTCTCTCTCTTCCCTCCTCTCTCTCCTCCAACCACCCTCCAAACCTCTCTCTCTCCCTTCTCTTCCTTCTTCTTCATTACCACCTCCACCACCACAACAACAACAATGCTGGTTCCACCGCTTCCTCTCCGCCACTTCCTCCACCGACTACGACCCTCGTTGGTCCCACTTCTTCCACATCTCCAAACCCTCTTTCTCTCTCCTCCTTTCCCTTCTCTCCCCTCTTCTCTCCACCTCTCTTCCTTCCATCTCTCCCAGCTACGCTCTCGCCGCCACGCTTTACCGCATGGCTCACGCCGCGCCTTACAAGGCGGTGGCACGCCGGTTCGGGTTCAGTTCTGGTTCCGCAGAGGCCTGCCGGGCCTTTTACACGGTGTGTAAGGCTGTGAATGAGAAACTGGGTGATTTGTTTGTGTTTAAAGCTGATATAGATAGAATTATAGTGGGTTTTGGGTGGATTTCGTTGCCCAATTGTTGTGGGGTTTTGGGGTTTGGGAGGTTCGGTGTTGAAAGTGAAGTGTTGGGGAAAAATGAGTCAGTTTTGGTTCAGGCATTGGTGGACTCTGAAGGGAGGTTCTTGGATGTCTCAGCGGGGTGGCCAAGCACGATGAAGGCCGATACCATTTTGCAACAGAGTAAGCTGTATTTGGGAGTTGAGGAATCGAGGGAGTTGTTGAATGGGCCAAGGTATGAGCTTAGTGATGGAAATTCGGTTCCTCAATACATATTGGGTGAATCTTGCTTCCCTTTATTGCCATGGCTTTTGACTCCTTATATTAGAGCTAATGAGGAGGATAGTTTTGGTTCGTCAGAACGGGAATTTAATTCTGTGCATAGTCGCGCTATGGGGTTGGTTGGCACAGCATTTGGGAGGCTTCGGGCTCGGTGGCAGCTTCTAGGGAAGCAATGGAAGGAGGAGTGTGTTGAGTTTATGCCGTTTGTTATTGTTACGGGGTGTCTGCTGCATAATTTTCTGATCAAGTGTAGTGAGCCGATGCCGGATGAAAATGTGAGGTGCTTAAGGGAGAGGAAGCTTCCTGTTCCTGAGGGAGAGCTGGATGAGAGTGCACAAAGGATCAGGGATGTGCTTGCCTCTCATTTGAGCCGGGTAAGCCTGAGAAGATGAATGCTTTGGTTATGCTTGTAATTGATATGCCTTTTTGTAAATACTAACTAACAATGCATGTTGGATTTTGAGTGAAATTGGATGACTTGGAAATTGGAATGGAATCTAGACATGATCTGCTTTAATTGAACCGGGTTTTTGGGTATGCATAATACATACACACATTATGCCAGTGTTAATGTTTACCTTAAGTGTTGAAATTCATTCATTAACAATGAACAGCATATCAAGCATATGCCATGCGTATAAGATGTTTGTGTGCATTAATGCACGGGGAGATTGGATACACAAATTTGAAGATGTCTTATACAGTACTCGCCCTTCATTATTTGACATAAAAAAAGAAAAAGATTTTGATATTGCACAAACTTAGTGACTAATATCTAGCTTAAAATTTACCATTTAGCTTAAAAAGTGTGATTCTTATTGGTCTTCTGTGACTGTAGTGTGAAGGTTTAGAGCAAGTATGGTGCTTAATTTTCCAATTTTAGGAAAAATCTGTCATCGGGTTGCTGCAGGACAGTTTGTTTCATAAGAAGTATGGACTGATCTAATATGGGAGAAAATCATAAAATTAAGAAGCTTCCTGGTAGTTATATCAATGGTAAGGATATTTAAGGCAACGAGGTATCGCTAGCAGAAAGACAAGTTTAATTTATCCAAGTGGAAGGTTGAGAGGGAGATGAAAAGGTGAAATTAGTGGAAAGGGAAGGTGAAAAAAGATTGTCAATTTGTCATAAAGGAAAATTTGATCTTCTAATAAAATGGTTTTGATTTTCGTCCATGCTATCTGAAGACATACCTTGCATTTGTCAGCTTTTTTCCTTACTCCCCGTGCAAGTGGGTATTTAATGCTTCCTTGAACGTATGTTTGGCTAGATAATTTGTTGCTGGAATTTAAGGGGGAGCTGGACTTTGGGGAATGAAATTTTAATAATTCCCTCGTTTGGCTTGATGAGCTAAAACATTGCAAACTAACGGGGGGAAAATTATCATGGGATTTGTGGGTCACAAATTCTGGCTTCAAATCCTGTCAAAATAAGCATACTTTGATAACTTTGGTAAAACACAGAATTTTCTTTCAAGCGCGCCGGGTCAAGATTGCCTTCTTCAGATTTCAAGCATGACCAACCCAAATCATTATTTACAGTGATCCTAGCCATCTAGTCTCTCTTTATCCCTTACTCTTCAGATTTCAAAATTAAATATTCGCTCGAATGGTAAGTCTACATTATAAAACCTGAAATTCTTTACTTCCCCACAGGTACTCAAAAGGTAAGTCTCCTGCCTTGCAATGATGTTTGATTACGTAGATGGTTGTATTTCTTTTCTTTATTTTGGTGTTGATTCTTTATTTATGAAACTTGTATGATGAAATAGTCTAGCTTTGTTGCACATGCAGGATTTGTTCTGAATGGGTATTTGCAGACCATGTAAGGGGGAAATCTTTTCTAAATGGTCTTTATGTTTTGAATGGACATTTTGGATCAGAATGATTTTCAAAGTAAATCATTTTTGCCATTTTCACTTATTTTTGTTGTTGAGTTTCTATCATATAAGTTCCGGCCATGGTTGAATGGGATTTTTAAACATTTTTTCTTATAATTATTGGGATTTGTGTTCATTCGAAGTGATTGACTGATTGTGTTGATGGTACATGGGCCATAAAATTAGTAGTCTTTTACTCTCTGACAACATGATTTGAGTGGGTGTATTAGCCTATTAGGCATTCTCAAAAATGCAAGGTTCGACTTTGGTGCCTCGTTCTATCATTAGCTCCTGGGAATTTTAAATTTTTGCTGCTATGGGATGTGGTGTTTGTGCTAATGGGAAGGATGCGGGTATTGGAATTCTAATTTTGGATTCACAAGGAAGAATTTCTGCAACTGCAACACAAATGGGTGGTTGGTTTTTAACTAAGCAGCATGCCATAGTTTGTGCCTTGGTGTGAGCTCTACGATTTGCTATGGAAATGAGTTTTAGCTCAATTGCACTTGGTATGACATCTTCATCACTTAAACCGGATTTAATGAACAAGACAAGACATTTTGTTTCTGGGCCACTGGACTTATCCATGAGTGCTCTCTTTGGTTACAATCTTTTGCTCAATGGCATGTTAGGCTAGTTTCAAAGTCTTGTATCAGTTTTAGTAGCCCATTTACCAGCCTTTTCTATTACTGTAGGTGTGGACATGTGGATATAGAGGAAAACTCCACCCTGCCTGCGTAGCTTGAGTCTTAATTCAATAAGAATCTGGAGTAAAATAACGGGTTAAGCATGCCAGATTAGCTTATCAAAAAATAATGAATAGGATGTGCCAGGCACAATTACTACTCAGTAAGACCCATATGCTCTCTCTCACATCAGATAGCTACCAATGCCGGTCTTCTCAAGCTCCACCCCTCACCCGTTGCCGCCGTCATCCCTGACAATGGCTTCCACACTCACCTACCTCTCTCTCTCTCTCACACCCAAACCCTCTATAATTTGAACCTTCATGGCCAAACAACTATTATGTTAATTTTCTATTCTTTTCTTTTCCTATATGGTCTTTGCAGCCAAACAGATCAGTAAAATTTTCAATTAAGAATAAAAACCACGGTTCAAGTATCTTATTCCCATTCAAAAGCTTAAGCAAGCCTAAAATGTGAGTCATAACAAAAATCCTGGATCACGATCAAATCTATATCTATATCTCTATAGATATATATATATATATATATAAAAGCTAAAGCGTAGCATTTGTTGTTGCTACGCTCCAGTTAAGCCACATTATCGGTCATGTTACCTTTTTTTTTTTTTTCTTCATTTTTTTAAACAATATTAATACGTAAATAAATAGTGCAAATTTTTTTTTGATACAAGATAGAATTTCTATTTTAGCTTAATCTAAATGTATATGTGTGTGAAGCTCTCTCATAGAGACTTGAGCCCCGACCCTTACCCTCAACACCCCCACAAGCATTTATATAGTGCAACTTTACACATTCTTTAACTCTTTAAATCCAACTCACCATTAATTCAACTCTTCATTTTCCCCTTTGAACCTAATTAGCTCTTTTGAAGTTTAAACCCTTCAGTTATCACTCCTGCCATTAACTATGTTATTTTTAACACTATAAATTTCCAATTGCTCTCTCTCTACCTTCACAAAGTTGCCAAAGTGACATCAAATTTGAAAAGTCCCTTCAAGATTTGTTTTTTTCCTTCTTATTTTTTTATTTTTCCCCAACTTCAGTTTTTCCATTGGAATTTTAAAGTTTGTGGCTAATATGTTTTTTTGTGGATTGCTGATAATGTGATCACTTTGGGGCTATGGGTGGCTAGGATTTGGTTTGTTTGTTACGAGAAGGGTTTTCAAGGATTATAAACTTCTTACTTCATATTTATGTTGTACAAATTTTATTTTATATTTGTGTTTTACCCGTTCAATTTGTTTATATATCAAAAGCTGAAGCATTTGTTACGCTTCTGTTGATCCACGTCATCATCCATGTCTTCTTTTTATTTGTTTTTATTTTCCTTTTTTGTTATTTTGTTTACATTTTTCAAAAGAATGCAACATATTGATGATAATTTACATATTCTCATGACTTTACACATTCTAAATAGTCTTAACTCTTTTGCTTTACTAAAAAAAAAAGGAGAAAAATAAACTCTTTTGCTGCACCTTTTAAAAAAAAAAAAAAAAAAAACTCTTTTGCTTTAAATTATTCTCTCCTCCTATTACTCAATGCTTCTTTAGATAAATTAAAAAAAAAAAAAAAAAAACTCTCAACTATCCGTTAAATGTTTTCTTATTTTTCACATTCCCCATTTTTTTGGATAGATTATGTAGAATCCTCTCCATAATGACTGAGCTAACTGCAACCCACTCACTTTTCCTATTTACTCCACTAAACCCAACCGGCTAACTATTCGAATTCACAATTAACAGTTCTCCTTGGTCTCTCTCTCCATCAAACAAACTTATAACATCACCCCACTTTTCCACCACCTTATTAAATCCATTTTAACATCAATTCAGCACTATGATTCTTTGATCTTGACTCCTACTCTCCCCCTATTGATTTATTTTCTTTATATATTGCAATTGCTCCCTCTCCAGTTCTGCAGAAGCAGCTAAAACACCATCAGACTTGGTAATGCTCCAATATTTTTCGCTCCTCTTCAATCAACTAGGTAACCAATCTGTCTCTCCTACTCTCTCATATTTCTATATTTACCAAAACCCAAACTATATGACCCAATTTGTGTCTCATGCTCTCGGTTCTTTCATTCTCCATCAAATTTAATCTATTAAGAAAATTGGAGAACTAGACAGTGCAAAAGCAAAAGAGACATATTGATGAAACTGCAAAGAAAGAAAGATCAATCTTTAGGCCTGATTTTTTTTTTCAATACAAATGCTTTAATTGTCACCCATTCGTTTGTTTATCCCATGTGGAATGTCAACATTTTTTTTTTTTTTGGGTATTTGTTGCATGACATATACTTGATGAAATTTCTCTTAGACGTGTGGTATGAAATGTCTCTTAGATAAAGTTTTAAGACATGAATCTTGACAAATCTGATGTTATGAAAGGAGCAGGTTATCAATGGGGAGAATACTTTTGAACACTATTTCTAAACTTGAGCACCACATTCTCTTTGATGGATGTCTCCACACTTGAGTTTCAAATGTTTTTGTGGCTCCTAATGGTTGGGAGATGTTTCTTAAGTTTATGCCCATGAATTCCATCTACATATTGCATGAATTACAGCTCCTTACAGTGAGGGTTTTAATTTTAATATTTGTATTTCTATTGCTTTAGTTTGTATTGGTCACATTTGTATATGCACTCTCTTTTTGTAAGTAGTTGCAAGCATAAGATTGAAGGGAAAAAAGGTCTGCTTTGTTAGTAGTAGAAAGAAGATGTTTGATGTGGGTATGCGGGTTTGCACCATTCGAGAGTTGCAAAACTATATTATACACTTTTTGTATAATTTTATAGACATGACTTAAAAGAGATAAAAAAAAAAAAACCTAGAAATGTTTCTAATTATAAAAATAACAAATGACCAAACAAAAAAAAATGTTATTAATAAAAAATCCAATGTTCCTTTTAAATTAATTTATAAAAACTAATTTGTAAATATTTTGTTGTTGAAACAAACAAGCTCAATCAGTTATTGAAGTTTTACAAATTTTACTTTTAAGAGCCTTCACTTAGAAAGCAGCTACTTTTTGCTATTTTGGAGCTTTAAGAGATACCACTACTAAATATGGACTCATAATTGCTTTATTTTATGGGATGTTGATGGAAATTAACACTGTTTTATTTAGCCCATTATTATTGTGGAATTTGTTGATGTTGGTATGAAACAAATCGATAATGAAAATTTTCCGCGTTTCTTTTATATATGAACAAAATGGTGGATTCATAAATATTTGTAGAGTATAGGAAAAGTCATAAAATTTTCAGTTTAGTTATATATTTTGTTATTGTTGCATCCTATGTGTTTGGTAAAATTCATTTTAGACATTTTATATTTTATTCTCAAATCCTTTTTATTTTTGGTAAGCTTCTACTTAGATAATTATCTTTAGGAAAAGACAAAAAAGTGAGCAAAACAAAATAAAGTTTACTTAAGAACATCATTATGCTATTAATATTTTTATGCATAGATACTTGAGTAATTTGATTAAATTTTTGTTGGCACTTATTATTATTCGAACTATCCTTATATCTAGCCTCTTAGATTATTTTTTGGGGATTCAAGACTTCAACTAATAGCCTAGTAGTAATGACATCTTTTGTGGTGACCCATTATAACGTCCCATTATTTGCTTAAAATTTTCATATATGCAATACTTATTTCATTTCACATTTTTGAATTAATATTTTGTTTTTTTTTTCCCCCCTTTTAGTCTCTTTGCAGATTTTGAAATTTCACTTCTATTACAACTGGTAGCACCAGATTAAGCTTATGATATGGGAACAACAAATGCAATGCCTATGATGCCTCCACTTTTGCACAATTAAGCACCGCACCACATAAGCTTCTTAGTAGTGTTGGTTTCTATGATGAAGTCATTGGCGTTTGTAATGCAAGCCTAAGTGGAGAATAAACTTTGAGATTCCGTAACTATGTACAACACAAGGAACAAGAGGTTGAATTTATTTGTACAAAGTTTTGAACAATAATGTATTGTATAACTACTCTACAATCATCTCAGTTTGTGTATTGAAAACATAAAATATTCGCATTTCTATAGCAGGCAACGTGGTTTCAAGGCACCTGTGGGAATTGGGGGCTTGTTATCTCCGCAGAAGCATAGTTGTATTAAGGCAAATCAAGGCAGTGACTTGATCAGAGAGTTAGGAGAGTTGAAGCAAAAGCAATTAAGAAGTTCGAGGATTTCGGATTTCAGAAGAGAAGATGGAAACGCTGTTTGTTCTTCAGTCCAAAAGCTAACCAATCTTTTCTCTTCGTTTCTTGTCTCCAATGGGATCATTGATTTACAATATTTGTCTTCACCACCTCCATCTCTTCAGCGGTTACACTTGGAAGGACGTTTAAACAATTTCCCACAGTGGATATCTTCCCTTCCTAACTTGGCCAAAGTACAGTTAAGTCGGAGTCAACTACAGGATGATCCACTTGAATCCCTTCTCCCTTTGCCTAATCTAGTTGAACTTAAATTCTATCGAGCATATGAAGGCCAGGCGTTGCATTTTCGGGCTGGGGGTTTTCAAAGGCTGAGAAGGGTTCACTGCCAAGTCTTGAAGTGGTCCAGATTATCGACTGTCGATTGCTATAGAGGCGGATGCTGGTGGGCTTTGAAGACCTTAAAAACTTGAAAAGCGTTGAATTCGGATTTAATATTTAATTTTATTATTATTATTTAATTACAGTATTTTTATGTATTTTTTGTTATTTTAGGTTTACGTTATTTATTTCATTCTTTTTAGGTGTTTTTAATGTTATTTAGTCAAATTAAAATTTTATATGCTTTCGTAGCCGCCTTAAAGTTTCTAGTTGCCCTATGTTTTGTTTTTACTATTCAAATGCATTATAGTCTCTAAAGGCAATGCAGTTAATAGATTATTATCAATAAATACAGACTTTTGTCAATTTTCTTCTTTAGTGGATTTCAGTTTTATCACATTGTAGATTCAATGAACCCTTCATAGATTCGAGGTTTATTACCCAGGAACTAATAGATTAGTTTTTGTTCATCAAAGAGAGTATTATGTGTGCTTTCTTTAGGCTTTCGGACATTAGGTCACTGCCAAGTCTTAAAGTGGCCTAGATTATCGATTGTCAATTGCTAAAGAGGCTACCGTTGGGCTTTGAAGACCTTAAAAATCTGATAAGTGTTGAATTCGAGAATGAATGTGATGTGTTACACATGCCAAATGTTAAAGCCTGTTTTATACCAAAGCGTGGACTGGTAGAGATAAGCGAAGGGAGGACAACTTCATGTTTTAACCCACCAAGGCATAAAACTAAATGGAAAAAGCATTTGCATAAGTCTATAAAATATAAAAAACCTTAGAGTACTTGCAGTAGTGATGCTAAAAAGTTAAAAAACTATTTTTAGCATCATTACACATAAAAAAGACGCTTGCAGCAATGGAGCTATAGGTATTTTTTTTTTTACCTTCATTGCTACAGTGCACAGCTATGTATGGCTGTGCACTATTACATGGCTGTGCACTGTAGCTGAAAACAAAATTTTTTTATTTTTTTTATTCCCAGCCTGGATTAAAATAATACACGTTTGAGAATTTTTTTTACGTTCTATTACATGGCTGTGCACTGTGCACTATTACGTTTTTTATTCTCAACTCACTCTTTGTAGCTCTCATCTCTCTATCTCACCTTCTCTTCCACCGATCCACTTTAGGTCAGCATAGCTTTTCGGTGCCGGCACCGCCATGATGTCCTGGACCTTCATCACCGGCAAGAATTCTCAGATTAGGTGCTAGGAGAAAGAGGTTTGGGAAAGTGAGAAAATGAGGTTTTTGATGAAACCTAGAAGGGAAAGTGCTTGGAGAAAGAGGTTTGGGAAGAAAACCTTGGAGTACCTGACTGGAAAACTCATGGAGCTCGCCGACCCACCCTTTTTGCCGACCTATGCCGACACTGTCCTCTTCACCGAAGCCCAGCTCTGTGATTGGTGATTTTTTATTTTGTTTGTGATTCGTGATTTTGTTTGGTTTGGGTTGAGGAAAAAGATTAGAGATTTGGGTTTTTTTTTTTTTTTTTTTTTTTTAATAATTTAAAAAAAAAAAAAAAAAAAAAAAAACTCTCAACTATCCATCAACTGTTTTCCTATTTTTCACCTTCCCCATTTTTTTTTGGACAGATTATGTAGAATCCTCTCCATAATCACTGAGTTAACTGCAACCCACTCACTTTTCCTGTTTACCCCACTAAACCCAACCAACTATTCAAATTCACAATTAACAGTCCTCCTTGGTCTCTCTCTCCATCAAACAAACGAATAACATCACCCCACCTTTCCACCACCTTATTAAATCCATTTTAACATCAATTCAGCGCTATGATTCTTTGATCTTGACTCCTACTCTCCCCCTACTGATTTATTTTCTTTATATTTTACAATTTCTCCCTCTCCAATTCTGCAGAAGCAGCTAAAACACCATCAAACTTGGTAATGCTCCAGTATTTTTCGTTCCTCTTCAATCAACTAGGTAACCGATCTGTCTCTCCTACTCTCTCATATTTCTATATTTACCAAAACCCAAACTACTATGACCCAATTTGTGTCTCATGCTCTCGGTTCCTTCGTTCTCCATCAAATTTAATCTATTAAGAAAAAGAGACATATTGATGAAATTGCAAAGAAAGAGAGATCAATCTTTAGGCATGATTTTTTTTTTTTTTTTTTCAATACAAATGCTTTAATTGTCACCCATTTGATTGTTTATCATATGTGGAATGTCAACATTTTTGTTTTGTTTCTGTTTTTGTTGCATGACATATACTTGATGAAATTTCTCTTAGATGTGTGGTATGAAATGTCTCTTAGATAAAGTTTTAAGACATGAATTTTGACAAATCTGATGTTATGAAAGGAGCAGGTTATCAATGGGGAGAATACTTTTGAACACTATTTCTAAACTTGAGCACCACATTCTCTTTGATGGATGTTCCACACTGGAGTTTCAAATGTTTTTGTGGCTCCTAATGATTGGGAGAGGTTTCTTAAGTTTATGCCCATGAATTCCATCTACATATTGAATGAATTACAACTCCTTACAGTGAGGGTTTTGATTTTAATATTTGTATTTCTATTGCCTTAGTTTCTATTGGTCACATTTGCATATGCACTCTCTTTTTGTAAGTAATTGCAAGAATAAGATTGAAGGCTCATCAAAAAAAAAAAGAAAAAAGAATAAGATTGAAGGGGAAAAAAGCCTGCTTTGTTAGTAGTAGAAAGAAGACGTTTGATGTGGGTATGCAGGTTTGCAGCATTCGAGAGTTGTAAAACTATATTATACACTTTTTGTATAATTTTATAGACATGACTTAAAAGAGCTAAAAAAAAAAAAATACTAGAAATGTTTCTAATTATAAAAATAACAAATGACCAAACAAAAAAAAATGTTAATAATAAAGAATCCAATTTTCCTTTCAAACTAATTTATAAAAACTAATTTGTAAATATTTTGTTGTTGGAAACAATCAAGCTCAATCAGTTATTGAAGTTTTACAAATTTTACTTTTAAGAGCCTTCACTTAGAAAGCAACTACTTTTTGCTATTTTGGAGCTTTAAGAGATACCACTACTAAATATGGGCTCATAATTGCTTTATTTTATGGGATGTTGAAGGAAATTAACTCTGTTTTATTTAGCCCATTGTTGTTGTGGAATTTGTTGATGTTGATAAGAAACAAATTGATAATGAAAATTTTCCGTGTTTCTTTTATATATGAACAAAATGGTGGATTCATAAATATTTGTAGAGTATAGGAAATGTCATAAAATCTTCAATGTAGTTATATATTTTGTTATTGTTGCATCCTATGTGCTTGGTAAAATTCCTTTTAGACATCTTATATTTTATTCTCAAATCCTTTTTATTTTTGGTAAGCTTCTACTTTACTTAGATAATTATTTTTAGGAAAACACAAAAAAGAGAGCAAAACAAAATAAAGTTTACTTGAGAACATCATTATGCTATTAATGTTTTTATGCATAGATACTAGAGTAATTTGATTAAATTTTTGTTGGCACTTATTATTATTCCAACTATCCTTATATCTAGCCCCTTTAGATTTTTCTGGGGGTTCAAGACTTCAAGTAATAACTTAGCAATGATGACATCTTTTGTGGTGTCCCATTATTTGCTTAAACTTTTCATTTATGCAATACTTATTTCATTTCACATTTTTGAATTAATATTTTGTTGTTTTTTCCCCTTTTAGTCTCTTTGCAGGTTTTGAAATTTCACAACTTCTATTACAACAGGTAGCACCAGGTTAAGCTTATGTTATGAGAACAACAAATGCAATGCCTATGGTAGCCCCACTTTTGCACAAGCAAGCACTGCACCACATAAGCTTCCCAATAGTGTTGGTTTTTATGATGAAGTCATTGGTGTTTGTAATGCAAGCCTAAGTGGAAAATAAACTTTGAGATTCCGTAACTATGTACAACACATGGAACAAGAGGTTGAATTTATTTGTACAAAGTTTTGAACAATAATGTATTGAATAGTTTGCATAACTACTGTACAATTGTCTCAGTTTGTGTATTGAAAACGTAAAATATTCGCATTTCTGTATTGCCTCGTGGATTCAAGGTTTACTATCCAGGAACTAATAGATTAGTTTCTGTCCATCAAAGAGAGAATTATATGTGCTTTCTTTAGGCTTTCCAACATTAGGTCACTGCCAAGTCTTAAAGTGGTCCAGATTATCGATTGTCAATTGCTAAAGAGGCTGCCAGTGGGCTTTGAAGACCTTAAAAACCTTAAAAGCATTGAATTTGAGAATGAATTTGATGTGTTACACGTGCCAGATGTAAGAGCCCGTTTTATACCAAAGTGTGGATTGGTAGAGATAAGCGAAGGGAGGATGACTTCATGTTTTAACCCGCCAAGGCGTAAAACTAAATGGAAAAAGCATTTGCATAAGTCTATGTAAAATATAAAAAACCTTATGCTTTACCCAACTAACCCCCAAAACCTAGTACATCAACCAATGTAAAGTTGTGCAAAAAATTCATTTTTGCTATACTAACTATGTAAAGTAGCTTTGTATTTTTCATTATTTTACTTTTTTTTCTCTTACCTCTTTAATTTTAATGTCCAAGTGGTTGTGCTGTTGTAGAATGCAATATGTTGGTGCTACTTATTGGCTGGTAGAAATTTATTAAAAATTCGAACTTTGGATTTGAAAAACTAGAATACACATGTGCTTTAACAGCAAGGGTTTGATTTAGTGGTTCCTAAGGCCTTATGAGATCCGAGGTTCAAAACTTCCGGTCAATATCTTGGGATCACTAGTCCAAAGAGATTCCTTCATGTAACTTTGTTTGTGTGGTGGGATGGGAGAACTATACATCCTTAGAGAAATAGTCATGCTCTTCAGTAGTTCTGAACACCCACGTAGCCCAAAAAAGAAAAAAAGAAAAAGAAAAAAGAGCAAGGCATTGCAATCTTATGGGAATTGACCACACTTCAATGAAGTTAAACCACACCCAATGCTAGTGAGGTTTATACATAGAATTACTGTAATTCACATGAACACTGTTATATAACCTGAAATTTTAGGTTTGGAGAGTGACCATTTATGTAATGGAGGTCCACAAAGAATAGGATTCAACTCATAGCCACTTAAAAGCTCCCCACTTTGCTCCTAGAAAGCACGGACGCAGCTGGGAGGGTGCCGCACTCGGGTTCGACGCGGCGTTCGACGCGGTTGATCGCGCGTCGGTGCCACGTCTGAGGTTTTTTTTTTTTCCTTGGATTTGCGCTGACGCGGCTCGATTCGCGCCGAATCAGCTTCGATTTGGCTAGAATCGGGCCGTATTGGCCATATCGGGTCGTATCGGCCGACGACCGATATTGCCGATACGGCTGAAACATGTTGAAAACGGTCGAAACAGGCCGATATCGGCCTTGAAACTCGCTGGAATAGCTGAAATTCTGACCTCAGAGGCATAGTAATGTGTTTCTTGCCTTCTTCTTTCTTTGTTTTGTGAATCAAGGCATACCAATGTGTTTTTTAAGAATATTTTAATAGTAAAAATATATAGAAAATATAAATAAAAATATTTTTAAAAATTTTTTAATTGCCGAGTCCTGCCGCACCCGCACCATACTTTTTCAAAAATTGCCGAGTCCCGCACCCGAGTCCTGAAATGCACCTGTGCTTCATAGCTTTGCTCTCAAGTATTGTGTCCTACAAGTTGTCAGTCTGCAATAGGAAGGTCATTTGACAGGGGAATTTTTCCCCTCAATCTTTATGCTCCATCAACTACAGCATGAATATTGTTTAAGTGCTGTAACTCACACACAGATGCACCAAAGCTACATCACAACTTAGGCTCCGCTTGGGAGGAGGGAATGGAATAGAATGGAATGGAATAAAAAGAATAATTTTAGAATATTCTTCCATTCTCTTGTTTAGGAGTTTTAATGGAGGGAATGAAAAGTTCATTCCCTTGTTTGGGAGTTTAAGTGGGAGGGAATGGAATGGGTAGGAGGGAACACTCATTCCTTTCTATTCCCTTAAAATCTCAAATTTTCATTCCCCCCGAAATTGGGAGGAATGGAAGGGAATGGAATTAGATTTAATGATTTTTTTTACTAAAACTCCCAAAATACCCCTATATATTCAACCCTTTATTTTAAAACAGTGGTTTAATAGTAATATTGTCATAAAATGATTCCATTCCATTTCCTCCATGTTGCTCCCAAACAGGATTACTTACATTCCATTCATTTTCATTCCTTTCCATTCTTTTATTTTAAAACATCCAAACAAGATTACTTAATTCCATTCCATTCCATTCTTTTCCATTCCTTTCCCTTACTTAAATACATTCCATTCCATTCCATTCCTTTCCATTCCCTTATGATCATCTCATTCCATTCCATTCCATTCCCTTATGAACTCCCAAGCGGAGCCTTAATGATTTGGGACTATTACACCTCATTACTTCTTTCCTATCAATATGGAACTAACACTCCTAATGGGAATTAACACATTTCCTGACTATTTTTCTAGCCGATGTGGGATTCCAAAACAAACTAGAAAACCTCTAAACTATTCACACATGGACGGGACTTAACAGAGAGATACACAAAGATATATATGCCCATGGCTGACGGGTAGGCAAGAACGCTTGAATGGATAATCTGTGTTCGTCTTTGAGTCTTTGCTCACCACATACATCATACTAGCATTTACAATTGAAACTTAAGATGCAAAGACACAATCTTGGTCAGCTAGAATTACACAACTCATAAAGGCTTGCAAATCAAAACTTTTTACAACAACAAGAAGAGACACTAAACCTGTCAACATCAAAATGCAAGGCTATGCAATTCTGAAATTGACCAGCTCACCGCAACGGACCACAAGGTCCGCAACAAAACCATAGCAAATATCAATGCAAACTTCAATGAATCTTAACCAAACCTGACGCCAATATGGATTTATGCAAAGAAGTGAAATAATTCCCAACACTGTTATGTAAGCCACCGTAAAAGTTATGTAGAAGACGTCCATGTCAATGAAACTGTCACCTTCTTCTCCCCCATAATCTGCTGCTAGCATTGTAGGTTCGGTGCATTCTTTATGTAATGGAGCTCCACACAAAAGAGGATTCCCTTCATAACTATTCTCATCAAATGTTCCAAATTGAGCCTTTCTTTCTGGAGTTGGACCTGATAAATTATTATGTGCCACCTTGAAGACTTCCAAAGTGGTCAATTCAATTAGTTGAGGAGGGATTCTTCCCCCCAAGTTGTTGTAGGAAAGATCAAGACTCTCTATCTTCTTCAAGTTTGAAAATGTTGTAGGGATTGATCCTATCAGATTGTTGTGTGATAGGTTAAGTGCATGGATATTGCTAGGAAATGAAAATGGTCATCAATTGAGAGCTCCAGTAGTCATAGTGTTCTCCATTGAAAATAGGAACCTGGTTTGTTGAATAAGAAAACAAGACATCTCCAGATTTGGCATCCATGGAGATTAACTAAAGAGAGTTTTAAAACTGGGTGAACAATGAAAAATCAGGTGCTGTATACGTGCTGTATAGGCTGAATAGGTTGAATAGGCTGGCTCTGATACCAAAATTTGTTGGCATATGCGGTATTTTTATTGACAAATAACAATGGATTACAAGGCTTATTTTTGTGATGCAGAGCTGCTGCTCCTGCACAATGCTAGGCTGATTTTTCTGATCTGCATAATCCAATACAATAGCACTTATTTATACTTGAAAGAGCCTTCTAGACTTCTAGATACAAGTAACTGACCCTTAGGAACATAGAACACCAACAGACCTGAAATACTAACAGCCATCATCTAGAAATTTCTTTATTAAAATTACAAATTAATTCTAACAACAAAACCATAGCAAATATCAATGCAAACTTCAATGAATCTTAACCAAACCTGACGCCAATATGGATTTATGCAAAGAAGTGAAATAATTCCCAACACTGTTATGTAAGCCACCGTAAAAGTTATGTAGAAGACGTCCATGTCAATGAAACTGTCACCTTCTTCTCCCCCATAATCTGCTGCTAGCATTGTAGGTTCGGTGCATTCTTTATGTAATGGAGGTCCACACAAAAGAGGATTCCCTTCATAACTATTCTCATCAAATGTTCCAAATTGAGCCTTTCTATCTGGAGTTGGACCTGATAAATTATTATGTGCCACCTTGAAGACTTCCAAAGTGGTCAATTCAATTAGTTGAGGGGGGATTCTTCCCCCCAAGTTGTTGTAGGAAAGATCAAGACTCTCTATCTTCTTTAAGTTTGAGAATGTTGTAGGGATTGATCCTATCAGATTGTTGTGTGATAGGTTAAGTGCATGGATATTGCTTATGCTTCCGAGCTCAGACGGGATTTCACCAGCTAGTCTGTTGCATGAGAGGTCAATTCCAGACATATAATTGAGGATGTCACCCTGATAAGAGTAAGTTCTACCCTTTGTAGTGAACTCCACTTCTTGTTTAGCATCGACAAGTTGGAAGGAATAAAAGTTACCCAGTTCCTCATCTCGTATATTTGCTAACTTTGTCTCCAAATATGCAAATGGTGACTTCTTCTTGAAATTATTTTTAAAAATGGAGATACCACCAAAATCAGATATGTGGTTGGTTGCCATAAAAGAAATGTTACTCAAGCAATGAGGAATTGGACCAGAAAACTCATTGTAAGAAAGATCCAACATGCTTAAGTTGTGTAAAAGGCATAACTGAACTGGAATTCTACCCTCTAAATGATTTGCTTTTAAGAGAAGAATGCTCAATGACGAGAGGCTACCGATCCAATCTGGAATGTTGCCGGTAAGGTAGTTATCTCGGAGATTTAGTGTAACTAGAGAAGAGCTATTTCTGAAAGCACTTGTAATGGGACCACTTAGTCTATTTTTATTCAAATGAACATGTTTGATGCTTGAAGAATTGAAGCAAGATGGAATAGACCCAGACAGATTGTTCTCAGAAAGGTCAAGAAAGGTAATCCCAACGAGTTTGCATAACTCCATTGGAATAGGACCTTCAAGTTGATTTTTTGCCAGCAAAATTTCACCTAGATTTGACATATTCCCCATCCATCTTGGAAGCATGCCAAACAAAGCGTTATTACTAAAATCAATAGATAAGAAATCATTGCTAGAGAAGCTACTTGGGATTTTTCCAGAGAATTTGTTGTTGTCCAAAAGTAAAAATTGCAGCTTAGTCAGATTGAAATTGGAAGGAAATATTTGGCCGCTATAATTATTATATGACAATTTTAGGTACGTCAAGGAGGTCCAGCTCATCGAGAAATGCTCTAGTATTGTTCCTGACAAACAATTGTTAGACAAGTCTAAAGCCTTTAGGGAGACTAAATTCTCAAAGGAAGTAGGAATACTACCTTGAAATTCATTTCTAGACAAGTTCAAATTCTCCAAATTGGGAAAAATTAAACCAAAGTTTGTGGGAATTGGACCTGTTAAATCATTATCCGAAATATCTATACTTGTAATGCTAGGATGAAAATGATATGGCATCTGGAAAGGCCCAACGAAAGAGTTATTTCTTAAACTAAGAACCTCTAATTTTGGATTGTTCTTTAACAACCAAGTGGGAAACATCCCGGTCAAATTATTATGGGAGAGATCAATTTCTAGCAAATGATATTGGAACTGAAGGAATTTGGGAGGAATTTTATTGAGTCCATTAAATGAACACTTTGACATGCTGAAAACCTTTAATTGGGAGGCTGGAGTCCAAGTTTCAAAAACTATTTTGTTGTTATCACTTAGTATGGCCTTAAGATTTGAGAGGTTAGAAAATGAGGACAATGTGATTGGGTTCAACAATTGGTTATTTGATAAAGAAAGGTACTCAAGTGATGTCAAGCTAGATAGTTGGGATTGGGCAATGTTCCCATTGAAGTGATTGTAGGAGATATCCAATACTCTCAGTGATTTCAAGTTTGCCAAACATGAAGGTAGTGTCCCTTCAAAGTTATTGTTACTGAGGTCTAGTTCTTGGAGTTTTTGAAGTTCACACCATCCTGTAAAATGAAATAAGCAGTGATCATTAGGTTCTAATACCTTAGATATTGATCCGAAGCAACGTGGTTGTGAAAGAAAGGCTACCTTGGGTTGGTAAGTTGCCATTAAGTCCACAGTTATGCACTGTCAGTACATTAAGAGAAGTCATAACTTCGACTTTACGAAGGAAGCTTTTGTCGATGGATGAACCGTGCAAAAATAATTGCTCTAGGTTGTCTAGTCTGCGCAACTCTAAGAACAATAATGAAAGTTTTAGAGGTATGAAATTTAACTGCATGTACAAGAATAAGATGTTATCAAATAAATTCTTTCACCTCCTCCTGAAAATGACAAATTTATCTGTAGGGTCATGCAATTTTATAACATATAGGTAGGTGGGTTGTCTGTGGCTGTGCATATCATATAAGTTGTTTATAAGAAAGATTCATGGATGAGTTTTCATGGATTAAAAAGCTAGGAACTGGCTTGCTCATAAGATTTCACAACCCCCGAAAACTATTGTAATTTATTAAATTGTGAAGCTCTTTATAATGTTTGAAAAAGAAGTTTAGAACTTCAAAATAGATTAGGGAATATATATTTTACAATAATCTGTTTTAGAGGGAAGAAAATTAACAAAACTAAAAGTATTTAGTCAAACTAGTTTGTCAGATCTTTTATTTTCATTTTCATTATTATTACATAGTTTTGTTGGACTAACAACTTGGGACAGAGTATCATCATTTTTATTTCTAACCAAAATTTGCAGAAAAGAATGATATAAACCAACCGTTCCTAAAAGGATTACTTGACAATCCATGCCAAAAGCCTTGTAGTTAAATTGCGGATATTTTTAATTAGGGTCTAAATTCTCTCCCCCCATTGTTTATAACTAATTAAAAAAGAAAAAGAAAAAGAAGATCATCTACCAATGGTATAACTCACCTTCAGTAGTAAACGATCCTTCCAATTTGTTATGTCCGATATTTAAAATCTTCAATGATGGGAACACAGCCACTGACTCAAGAATTCGTGCACTGAAATTGTTTGAACTCAAGTCTAGAATTTTTAACTTGCTTAAGCTCTTTGATCCTATAAACCAAAATGACATATCTCATAACCGAGCTTGTATTCTTTTAACATACCATATATTAAAAGAAATTGAATTTATGAACATGCATGTTTACAACCTCTCATACCTTCCATTGTCACGAAGTCAACGAACTTATTTCCCTCCAAGTAGAGCTCCTCCAGATTGCTAAATATTTTGAAGTCTGCACCAAAAGAAAAAGGGAAAAGAAGTAGAAAAAGAAAGAACCAATGAAAAGAAAAAGAAAAACACTAAATCATCAAATATTATGTCTAGAATATTTCAAAGGGAGCAAAAAGTGAGATTTCAGTTGCATAAATCTTGTCGATTTTCATTACTTCATTTGTAAGAAAGAGACTCACTCAAACCGAAAGGCCTAAGCATTAGGGGGTGTTTGATATGCCATACAACCTATATAGTTAGGTAGGAGGAATATAACCAATTTTAATTGATATCACTTATCAATTTAGTAAAGTTATTGGTTGAAAAATACTAGTTTTGAATCAAACAATATATTCCCATAAAAAATATGGTTCTAAATTTGACATTTTTACTAACATGTTCCCATCAAAGTACTTTCAATCTAGGTCTCAATAATCTGAATATAAATCATATTAGTTCAAATTGGAACCAATTCTATAATTTTCCAAAACACCACCTTGATTTCCGTTGTAGACTTTTAAGAATTTTACCATTGAAGCTTACTGTTATATATATATATATATATTTTTTTTTTTTAAAACATTGAAGCATGAAGCATACCTTGAATATGGATTGATCCACTAAAATTGTTGTAACTCAAATCTAGTTTCTTGAGTGAAGCAATTTCAGTGGAGTATGACAGGATGTTGTCATGGAAGTGATTATAGTGCAAGTCAAGCACCTCCAGCTTGCTTAACATAGAGAATCTTTCAAATCCTACAAGTTAGAACTTTTAATTAATTTTCAACTATGAAAAATAAATAAAGAAAATTCCACAAATTCTACCAACTATATATAGAGTTATTAAAACATTATCAAACCTTCATTTGGGACCATTCCACGAAAAAAATTAAAACTCAAATCTAGGTGCTTCATCTCTTCAAAGGGAAGAAACAAAGAAGCATTAAGGTACCCATCTGCCAATCTGCCTTAGTCCACATTGTATCAAGACGAATTTGAACTACACGGCCTGTAATGTTACTGCAGTTCACTCTCTCCCAATTACAACACTCACTATCTTTGTTGACTGAGTTCCATGTTGGCAAAAAATTACCATTTGGATCATTGATTGAAGCTTTTAGTTGCAAGAGAGCTAATCTCTCTTGCTCCAAACAACCAAAGCACCCATTACTGCATGATTGAACCAAAACTAAAACCACCCACCACCAAAAACACCCCAACTTCATTGAATTTTTGTTTCCTAATTTTCTTGACAACAAGATTTTAAGGGTTTTTTCCAACCATCTTTGAGATTTTGAATGTAGGTCGTTTTAAGTTTAAATAGGCTATCAGATCCTATGAACTCACAAATGACAAAAAAAAAAAAAGATTTAAATCTTTATTTATTATAGTTTTTAATTAACCAATTACATTCATTGTTATGTTAGTTGTAAAAAATATGCAGTAAAATTTAATAAATAAATGTTTGAAAGGCTGCCACTTATACACGCATGCTCAAGTTCTTACTTGGAAGGCTAAACTTTCTTAGCCACCTTAATTTCTCCTCGTACCAATAGTTTAGTCACCATCCTTTATTGTTTCTAATTAGAAAATCATACAATTCAAGAAAGAAAGAAAGGGAAAAAAAAAAAAAAAAAATCCTCCCCAAAGTGTTTCCTCCTCTCTTTATCTATAATAAAAAAATTTCATTTCCTTTCATCAACAATCTTTTGTTTCCTAAGTATCATCCATTTAATAAGGATTATAGGAAAATGGGAACATGAAAAAAGAAAAGAAATTAGAACAGAAGGATAAAAAGAAGAAGTGATTGATATCTTCAATGACAAATGTTTGGCTGAAAAGATACATAGAAGGAAGAATTTTAGATTATAATTATTATTTTATCCTTGTATAGAAATGATATACAGTGAGTTCCAATAATTCAGTTAGTAAAATTCTTGTAGTTGAAAAAGATATCTGAGATTTAATTTTCGCTTGCACTAAAAATCAATTAATATTTTGGCTTGATTTTAGAAAGTAATCATCATGGAGCAGACGTCAAGAGTTTGAAATATATATTTTTTTAAGAAACATTTAAAATACTATTGTATCTATAAAAAAAAATGATATGTATAACTATTATATTCTAGATATTCATTAATTTTTTATTTTATGCTTTAAAACATAGAATTTAAATATTATTGTAGGATCAAGATTTATAGCCCAAGCCCAAAAGATGTGGGATGTGAGCCCAATACAATGAATTTGTAGAGAGTGTGTGAAAGAGCTAGGTCGTTTGTAAGCAAAACAACAGTCAATAAAGATTTAAAAGATGAAAAAAATATAAAAACACACTTGAAACTTGAATAAACTGATGTTCAAGGAGATAAATTATTATTTTAAAAGCTAATACAATTCTTAAAGTTACAGTAAATCTTCATTCTTCTACTCTTCTTCCCTTTTTTCCTCTCCTTTCATGAGAGGTCTTTTACATTTATATAGTTTTCTTTTAGACCATCTTGATCGTACACTTGTTCTTCATCTAAGCATTCACTTGGGTATATGTCCTATCAGGTATCTTCTTTGGTTCTCCATGAGTGGTAGCAGCTGAGACTGCACTGTTCAAGGATCTTCTCCACATAAATGCTGCCAAAAAAGTTGCTGCAATGTATTTAATGCGATGGTAGTAGCTTTTCCTTTAGATATTTTTCTATTCTTATCATTTTTATACGTGCCTGAAGTTCATACTTATTGTTGGAACTTCTTGAAAGGTCACCAAAACCGCCCAGGTGTTTGCTTGACCGATATTCCTCATATTTGAGAATGATACACTCCTCAGACTATATTCCTCTATCTTTTCCTTAGCGTGATTCTCCACTCCGGGGACTTTCTCAATTATTTACTTCTTCTCGAACGTACCCATATCTTCAAATAGGGCTCAAGACCCAATATATGAATTTGAGCTTTTATTCCCACAATTATATTTTGACTTAATTTATATTGTTATTTCATTTTTAAAAACTTAATTAATTTTTTTCAAAAAAAAATTATGTTAAAACAACTCTATTTATTTGCACATTACTAATTTTGAGATGCTCCAGTCATGCTCTTAATAAACTTTTTTTTTCTATAATATTTATATTGTTAACTGCCAAAAGAAACTAAAAAAAATGCCAAACAGTTTTTTTACCCAAAAAATATTTTTTTTTTGAAACTTTACCCAAAAAATATTAAATGGGGATTAAAACGGTAAATTCAAACATTCCTTATAACTTGTCCCTCGTTGCCTCTAAATTTCTCCCTTTCTTTGGTGGAGGTGCTATAATTATGTGTAACTTTTATATCTCCATCACATGGGGTTGGATCCGCACTTTGTGGAATATCAGTATAACTCCATATGAGATGACTATTACATTTAATAATTATACAAAATAATAAATTTGGTAAATGGCCATTAGTGGGCTTGAACGTAAATTTGCATCATTTTACTTTCCTTCGATCCTTCTTATTTCGACTCTACCAAACAATAAAATTTTCAACATTCCTTTCTTTAATTCTCCCTTCTTATTTTTTGTCTTTACCAAAAAACTTTTTAGGCAAGTGGCAACTATAAAAATGGTGGTCAAGAGCCTTTATGATTTAGTGATATTACCTATTCTTCTTTATAAGAAGATCCAAGGTTTTTAAATCACTTTATTTTATTATGTTTCTAATTAGAAAATCATACAATTCAAGAAAGAAAGAAAGGAAAAAAAAAAAAAAAAAAAATCCTCCCCAAAGTGTTTCCTCCTCTCTTTATCTATAATAAAAAATTTCATTTCCTTTCATCAACAATCTTTTGTTTCCTAAGTATCATCCATTTAATAAGGATTATAGCTAGGAAAATGGGAACATGAAAAAAGAAAAGAAATTAGAACAGAAGGATAAAAAGAAGAAGTGATTGATATCTTCAATGACAAATGTTTGGCTGAAAAGATACATAGAAGGAAGAATTTTAGATTATAATTATTATTTTATCCTTGTATAGAAATGATATACAGTGAGTTCCAATTAATTCAGTTAGTAAAATTCTTGTAGTTGAAAAAGATATCTGAGATTTAATTTTCGCTTGCATTAAAAATCAATTAATATTTTGGCTTGATTTTAGAAAGTAATCATCATGGAGCGGACGTCAAGAGTTTGAAATATATATTTTTTTAAGAAACATTTAAAATACTATTGTATCTATAAAAAAAAAAATGATATGTATAACTATTATATTCTAGATATTCATTAATTTTTTATTTTATGCTTTAAAACATAGAATTTAAATATTATTGTAGGATCAAGATTTGTAGCCCAAGCCCAAAAGATGTGGGATGTGAGCCCAATACAATGAATTTGTAGAGAGTGTGTGAAAGAGCTGGGTCGTTTGTAAGCAAAACAACAGTCAATAAAGATTTAAAAGATGAAAAAAATATAAAAACACACTTGAAACTTGAATAAACTGATGTTCAAGGAGATAAATTATTATTTTAAAAGCTAATACAATTCTTAAAGTTACAGTAAATCTTCATTCTTCTACTCTTCTTCCCTTTTTTCCTCTCTTTTCATGAGAGGTCTTTTACATTTATATAGTTTTCTTTTAGACCATCTTGATCGTACACTTGTTCTTCATCTAAGCATTCACTTGGGTATATGTCCTATCAGGTATCTTCTTTGGTTCTCCATGAGTGGTAGCAGCTGAGGCTGCACTGTTCAAGGATCTTCTCCACATAAATGCTGCCAAAAAAGTTGCTGCAATGTATTTAATGCGATGGTAGTAGCTTTTCCTTTAGATATTTTTCTATTCTTATCATTTTTATACGTGCCTGAAGTTCATACTTATTGTTGGAACTTCTTGAAAGGTCACCAAAACCGCCCAGGTGTTTGCTTGACCGATATTCCTCATATTTGAGAATGATACACTCCTCAGACTATATTCCTCTATCTTTTCCTTAGCGTGATTCTCCACTCCGGGGACTTTCTCAATTATTTACTTCTTCTCGGACGTACCCATATCTTCAAATAGGGCTCAAGACCCAATATATGAATTTGAGCTTTTATTCCCACAATTATATTTTGACTTAATTTATATTGTTATTTCATTTTTAAAAACTTAATTAATTTTTTTCAAAAAAAAATTATGTTAAAACAACTCTATTTATTTGCACATTACTAATTTTGAGATGCTCCAGTCATGCTCTTAATAAACTTTTTTTTTCTATAATATTTATATTGTTAACTGCCAAAAGAAACTAAAAAAAATGCCAAACAGTTTTTTTACCCAAAAAATATTTTTTTTTTGAAACTTTACCCAAAAAATATTAAATGGGGATTAAAACGGTAAATTCAAACATTCCTTATAACTTGTCCCTCGTTGCCTCTAAATTTCTCCCTTTCTTTGGTGGAGGTGCTATAATTATGTGTAACTTTTATATCTCCATCACATGGGGTTGGATCCGCACTTTGTGGAATATCAGTATAACTCCATATGAGATGACTATTACATTTAATAATTATACAAAATAATAAATTTGGTAAATGGCCATTAGTGGGCTTGAACGTAAATTTGCATCATTTTACTTTCCTTCGATCCTTCTTATTTCGACTCTACCAAACAATAAAATTTTCAACATTCCTTTCTTTAATTCTCCCTTCTTATTTTTTGTCTTTACCAAAAAACTTTTTAGGCAAGTGGCAACTATAAAAATGGTGGTCAAGAGCCTTTATGATTTAGTGATATTACCTATTCTTCTTTATAAGAAGATCCAAGGTTTTTAAATCACTTTATTTTATTTTTATAAGTTGTAACTATTAAATTGTGTGTATATATATATATTTATATTTTTTTTTTCAATTGTTACATATTTAGCCAACACTGTCAACTCAGACAAGCTTGATTTATATTTTTACAAATAAATCAATATATTTAGTTCCTAGGTTCTTGGATTATTGCTTCAAGCAACCACAAGGTCCACAACACGTATTAACTATTTATTAACTCGAATTTAAAAGTTGGAAATTATCCACCACAACTACTATATCCCCAACTTTATGGAACTAATTATTAACTCGAATTTAAAAGTTGGAAATTATCCACCACAACTACTATATCCCTAACTCTATGGAATATTCGAGTTTGTATAAGTGAGAAAATGATTGATTAAGAATAATCAATCATCATGAAAAACTGACCCATTGATAAAGTTAATACGACGAAAAAAAAAAAAATTCAATTAACCATCATTAATATTATATTTCTGCAAAGGACTAATGGATTCTATTTCTTTAC
Organism: Quercus suber; assembly: GCF_002906115.3. Taxonomy (NCBI): domain Eukaryota; kingdom Viridiplantae; phylum Streptophyta; class Magnoliopsida; order Fagales; family Fagaceae; genus Quercus; species Quercus suber. The sequence continues at coordinate 1,709,033 of NW_027069472.1, forward strand.
GCTGGCCTGTTTCATCTTGAATATCAACTTTTCTGATATTTTTAATCTTTATTTAGTACACATTTCTACAAATGATAGGGATTGGTATCATGGAACATGCATTATTACTTGAGAAGAACCGCAGGATCAGCCACAGGCTAAAGAATTGGTGTTTAACCAAATGTGACTGTGGAATTTCCTTTTTTTAATTTTATTTTATGTTAATGGTGCGTGTTTCTACCTACCACTATGAGGGTCATATGTTTGCTTAAATAGAGGGAACAAAAGAAGTGGTGGTATATTCGCTTTAATAATTCAGCAATATCTTTAGCTCTTAGTAAGAACTTGGAAGTTGCATTTTAAATATTAAAAAAAAAAAAAAAAACCTACTAGTAAGAAGCAAATACCGTAGATCAATCCTGCCAAATACACTCCTATATATTACCTAATTGAGTAGTAAATTGTTTTGCGAATGATGATTAATTTTTTTGGATAATTCTCTTTTTGATTAAGAAAAAAAAAAGTAATATTTTCTTTGAGGGAAACCTCAACCTCCAAGTTAGATTAGTTAACAATTTATTCATTATCCATATCTAAATTTATAACTATATATAAAAGCATAAATTCTAATTTTCTACAATCTAAAAATAAAATAATTATAACTCATTCATCATCATACATTAACTTATTTGAATATATCATAACGAATTCCTAATTTAATCTAGCTTATTTGAATAAACCCTAACAAATTAGAAATATTACTCGTCCAATAGGAATAAAAATAAGACATATAACATTTATAGAGGCCCTCATTCTGTCTTATCAAAAAAAAAAAAATTATTAGCCCTCATTCTATAATAAAAGAATTTCATCAATTTCATTTTTTTTAATAAAAAACTGCATTTGAATTGGACAATGAGCTGCATCAACCACATAAACAAGTTGCTTCTCTTAATAAAAGAAATTATTTGAAAGGGCATTTTTTTTTTTTTTTTGGTTGGTGGCAGATTTTCATTGAAGTGCGACAAACATCACGTGGTCTGGGTAAAGATTGTCATATGCTTGCTGGCTGTCGTTCATGAATTAGAAATGGTATGTCATTGGCAAAATGGCTCAATAATAAACACGGGATTTTGCCATTGCATATTAAGGCTGTGCATGCACAATCATGAACCATCTTACCCCATATAAAAATTCACCAATGAAGTTCTAAATTTTTTTTATTTTTATTTTTTATTAAGTAATAGGAACAATCTGCTGTGCACCAGCACTGCTAAAATCAGTATGACTAGCCTGCTTGAGATTTTAATACCCCAAATTGCTTCAACTAGAACTGTACATGATTCTTGTTTACACTAAAAATCAATTGGTATCTTGGTTTAATAATAAAGAGCTATCATCATAGATGGATACTATAAGTTGAAACTCTAAAAAAAAAAAGAAAAAAAAAAACTGTACATGATCCCCAGCCTATTTTTTGGCTGAGAAAGAAACGAAGAAGAGGATATACAAGATCCCCAGCTGTACAATAGTTTCTTGGTCTTCAACGTTATCAGTGCCCTACATATTAACACTTACAAAGGATTCTTCTTGCATTCAACAAATTAACGGAGCATCTTTGTAGAAGAACAATTGGTTGTACAGTTCATCCAGCAAGATAACAATCCCTCGGAGCCAGAGCACGGATTGTCAGTTTCCCTTCTTTGTAAAACTCTTAAAAACTCATTTGAGCTTAAATTCCCATCACGATTTGAGTCAAACACATGGAATATTACGTCAACCACATTATCTGTAATAGAGATGCCGCATACCTATCATGAATTGAATAACATCATTAGAATAAGAGACTATACTTGGGAAGCTACATGTGAAAAGGTAAGGATAGTTTTAGGTAAATGTACTTGGGATGCAGCTCTCTGGAAATCCTTTTTCGTCAATGAGCCATTTACTTTTCCATAACTGAAAATGGCCAGAGAGAGGGGCTGCAACTCTTTAATTTTTTTTTTTTTTTTGGTTGGTGGCAGATTTTCATTGAAGTGCGACAAACATCACGTGGTCTGGGTAAAGATTGTCATATGCTTGCTGGCTGTCGTTCATGAATTAGAAATGGTATGTCATTGGCAAAATGGCTCAATAATAAACACGGGATTTTGCCATTGCATATTAAGGCTGTGCATGCACAATCATGAACCATCTTACCCCATATAAAAATTCACCAATGAAGTTCTAAATTTTTTTTATTTTTATTTTTTATTAAGTAATAGGAACAATCTGCTGTGCACCAGCACTGCTAAAATCAGTATGACTAGCCTGCTTGAGATTTTAATACCCCAAATTGCTTCAACTAGAACTGTACATGATTCTTGTTTACACTAAAAATCAATTGGTATCTTGGTTTAATAATAAAGAGCTATCATCATAGATGGATACTATAAGTTGAAACTCTAAAAAAAAAAAGAAAAAAAAAAACTGTACATGATCCCCAGCCTATTTTTTGGCTGAGAAAGAAACGAAGAAGAGGATATACAAGATCCCCAGCTGTACAATAGTTTCTTGGTCTTCAACGTTATCAGTGCCCTACATATTAACACTTACAAAGGATTCTTCTTGCATTCAACAAATTAACGGAGCATCTTTGTAGAAGAACAATTGGTTGTACAGTTCATCCAGCAAGATAACAATCCCTCGGAGCCAGAGCACGGATTGTCAGTTTCCCTTCTTTGTAAAACTCTTAAAAACTCATTTGAGCTTAAATTCCCATCACGATTTGAGTCAAACACATGGAATATTACGTCAACCACATTATCTGTAATAGAGATGCCGCATACCTATCATGAATTGAATAACATCATTAGAATAAGAGACTATACTTGGGAAGCTACATGTGAAAAGGTAAGGATAGTTTTAGGTAAATGTACTTGGGATGCAGCTCTCTGGAAATCCTTTTTCGTCAATGAGCCATTTACTTTTCCATAACTGAAAATGGCCAGAGAGAGGGGCTGCAACTCTTTACGCAGTTCTGCGAAAGCTTTAAATTCTTCAAATGTAATTCTAATGTCTCTAAGATGCAGCTCATTGTCCAATTCATCAACCCGATCAAGCATCTTGTTTATGTGGTTGATGTCAGCTGATGCAACTAAGGACAAGGCAAAATCTTTGGCTGATATTGTTCCTTGTGAACTATAGTCATAGTGGCAGAACTCCAACTGCAAGATCTGTAAAATTATAAATATACGTTTTTTCAATATCCACAAATCCCAAAGGACAAATCAACATGAAGCGAGGAAATGACTGAATGAATTAGCAGGAATATGATATGGTAATAAAGTATAAGTTGGAAAGTTTGTGCCTTGGACTATATATCCTTAGTCACTTTAATTCAAGTTTTGAGCATTAAAAAAAGGATACCATCAATATGGTAGGCAATATTTTTTCTAGGAAAAAGGCCTCCTAATGGCCACAAGAATTGTGTATAACCTATTAGGAGATCATATGCTTCAAAGTATCATCTTCAGAGAATTCTTGCAACTATATACAAATAAAGTGCTACATTACATAGGTAATGTCAACCAAAAAGAATGGATAACTTTTGATAAATATGCAAGTGTTTGCTTGATAAACATATGATTTCAGTTCAAGATCATTGTCCAAGAGAATTTCACATTGCACAGAAACGTGACAATAGATTCAAGATAAGCTAGCTATTGCTGAATCCTTGGTGTGGTTTTGTAAGCCATTTTTTTAATCTCATATTTGGTATTAAACAAAATACAATGACTAACATTCCAAGATCATGTCCAATCAGATATCAAAACACAGACAGATGCAGCAGAATATGCCAAATCTCTAAATAGTATAAAACAATCAGAATATGAAAAAAGCTTAATTATTTGCAATTCACTGCGACACTATCTTTGGCAAAAAAGAAACCACAGTATGGAAAGGCCAGAACCATGTAAGAGAGAGGGGAAGAAGCTCTTACTTCATCATGTAAGTCCCTTAAGAATTGAACAAATCTTCCATGTTGTAAGCATGCTTTGCCATCTGTGCCAAAAAAGTACTCCAACAGCCCCCCATTTTCTACAGAAACTTTGAGACCAAGTCGCCAACTATTCCTGGACTGAGCTCCTTGTCTATTTTGAGATCGCAACAAGGCCATCACTTTCTTGAATTCCTCCCTGTCAATTTCTCTGTTGATGGGCTTTTGTAAGTTAGTATTCAAAATTCAGTAAATAGAAAAATGTTAGCAGCACCTATTCATATAAATGCCAATGGAGGGGAAAACTATCTTGCAATAATTCAATGCCACTTAGCATACCTAAAAGACTTGCCTCTATTGACACCAAATTTAGGTCAAATATAACTCAACAATGCCAACACATATAGATGCTAACTATAAATTATGCATGATACCTGAATATTTCTTGTTTACTGTACTCAAGAATGGTGCAAAGTTCTATAACAGAATTAAGAAGGTCATAACAATCTATAAGTTAAATAGCAGAAGTAATGGTCGTTAGACAATATAAAAAACTATCTTCCCAGTCGCTTCATAATGTGTAGAGCAACTTTACAACCATCTTCCTTTGAAGTATGTTGTTAGACTAAATATCTGGAGACACTATTTATTATACCCTCTTTTCTGGCACAATCATCAGCAACACAGGCTTTTTCATCACAAAGGAGGTGATTCTTTTTATTATGTTGATTTTAAACAAATCCAATATGGCTATCGAAGTCACTCAAGAATGGAACAAGGTATATTTCTTGCAGTTTTGGTAATTTGTTATCTTGAATGTAAAATTCAGACTTCATTCCCTTCTCTTTTTGTCAAATTCACCCGTAAAATTAGTTGGGAATAATTATCGGTGCATTAACTGTCATGTGCTATTTGACTCTGTAGAATACCACCATTCAAGTTTTAGAAAATTTATGAACATTATAAGGCCAATAATTCAGTGTGTTACAAAATACCAAGGACTCAAGCACATCCCTATCTGATTGCAGCAAAATTATTTATTTTGAGATCAAAAGACCCCTGCGAAAGAAAAGATAGGATAAGAATGGATGCATTCGTGAAAAAGTTATAGGTAGAACCAATACACCAACTGAAAAAGAAATATGGAATTTCATCATAGCTAGGTCAAATCATGTGCAAGAACAAGGAAGAGACCAAAAGAAATGATTGAAACAGTGAGACTAGCCACATTGCTCTATAAACCAGTAGAGGAGATGGCTCTTCATGGAACTAAAAGGCAAAGTAGATCTTTCTAGCTGGCGACTGCTCAAGTTCAAGATTCAAGAGTTTGTAGAGTTCAATTTATTTCTTTCCTTTGGCATATCATGGTTTTAATTATATCTAGAGCGTGATATGTGGTATCCCACACCAAAGATTTAGAATATGATTCACTAATGATTTGAAAACGTAAAGGCATGTACAGGTTCTTAGCTCCGCATTAGGCATATTATAGGTTGATCTGAGTTATATAAGCGATTCCAGGGAGCTTTAATTGTGACTAATTCTTTTGGGATATCATGCAAATTTTGTAAGACCACTTCCAGTTTGCGATAAATGGTGTCAAAGTCTCAAGGGAGGACAGCACAACGCAGGTCACCTGACCTGTCTTTGACCAATCTGTGAATATTAATGGTCAAGAGAAACTAAAAACAGTATAACAAATAAAGACAGCCTTCATTACTCCTAAGTCTCTATTATGCCACAAAAATGGAGAAGCTCCATCTTCTAGTACGTTTTTTGGATTATGATAGAGTGCTCATAATTAAAGAACAATAAAGATCACATGGAAATGAGAAGTGAGATTAACATCTAAGCAGCTTGACTAACATGCTGCATGCACTCATAATTTCAGTGATGAAAAAAATAATAAATAGAGAAAACACATTGTAGGCACTAATAAATTAGCCTCTTGACATGGTGTTTGATGGAAACACAAGATACCTACCCGTTATTATCAAGATCGAACATTTTAAATGCCACTGTAAAGCTAGACTCAGGGATGCTGAGTAGTGTAACAAAAAAAATGTACCTGGCATTAGGAATGAACAGAGTGCTTTAGATCTCTCATCAATTTTAAAGCTCAGTATGCTGCATTTCGATTCAAATAAACAATGTTTGTTGATACATATTTTGTTTAAGCTATTTTGGTTCATACGCCTCCATTAATGGGGGAAAAAAACATTAATCACACACAACTTCAATGCAAACTAACTATTAAAGAGTATTGACTCACTCTGCAAAAGAAATGAGTCCATCATTGTTTGTGTCAAAAAGCATAAAAAATTTTGAAGGTGCACAATGTAACTCTCCAGGAACCCGCTCCCCTCTCAAATATCCCTCCCTAACACGATTTGATTCAGATGGAGGAAAAACTGGAACAATGGCTCGCATCAAGTCGGCTGGTGTCATAAAAGTCTCTCCTGAAGGTGTTCTAACAGAAGCAAAGTACTCAAAGACCTGGAAGGCAAACATGGTGCATGAGGCCATAAGTGAACATTTTGTGTAAACAAAAACATAATATGATTCACATCTACCATCCAAATCAAGTAGAAGCTACGATATTGCCTAGCAAAGAAGACAGAAGATAAACACATTTGTACAGTGAGTTAATCTTAACTGATATTCATAGGGGTAAAACATAGGTACAATACTTTAGGTTTTCCAATTGAATTCAAACACAGTTGCATTGAATTTTATTGTCCTTGGAAATAATTTCTTCTTCTTCTTCCTTTTTTTTTTTTTTTTTTTTTTTTTTGCGTTTTATTGTTCAATGCAACCAGATTTTTTAATATAATTGGGGAACTTAACGTATTATACCTAAGGTATTGTACCCAAGTTTTATCTTATTCACACGTGGCACTTCCAACTTTTTGGTAGTTGTTCTTTCATTGGTAATGTGTGGATTGCCATGAATTGGATACTCATTGAATACTTGGCATGCATCTCCTCAGAAATTATATTTAAAGGTGTGGTAACTTCAATGACCTCACAATTTTGAAGAAGTTTATGTTTTGTTGCTTCAACAATTTTAATGTAACCAGATGGAAGACATTAGAACCTTTAAATCTTTCCATATAGCCTGTGAAATAGCCACTGATTCTCCTCAGATGTGGTTCTCCCTTTCTAAGATTTACATCCTGGTTCAACCAGGCAACTTCATCAGTGTAAAAGTACAAAACTTGGTTTCTATTCATTTCCTATATCAAAAAGTGTGACAGGAACTACCTCAATGGCAACCCTGTTACAGTCAGATGTACTCAATATTTGGAGAGCACCTCCTGATATCCTATACCACAGATTCTCTTCTATCATACATTTATACTATAAATAATTGATATATACATTACAACTAAAAGAATAGCATTTGTCATGCAACAATAACCTATATGTTATTGCAATCTAGTATAGAAATCTTGCTTATAACTAAAAATGATTGATTGTGACAAGCTACTTCAGTTAAATAAACAAAAGAAGTCAGTTGTAATTAAGTGTTGTTTCCGGTTAGATAGCTAGTCACCATAACTTTCTCTGTGGGCTTGCAGGATGGAAACATGAATTCAGTGCACATAAGCACCAGGCCAACAATTGTAAAAACTTTCCTAAAGATGCCATACCTTTTCAGGAGGACTTCGCAACCTTATTCGTTTTTCATACTTAAAGAAAACTCTTCTCCTATACGCATCTGAAATAACAGACAAATCCAATAAGTATGGATAGCTTTCCTATTGTAAATAGATTTATCAAAAAGAGTACATTATTAACTTATAGTATATCTATTTACATGTGAAATTAGAGTATGTGAGGTATGGCCTAAAGAGTACATGTAAAAAATAGCTTCATATGATAACACGCCTTACTCGTGAATATAAAAACTCCAACACCATTAAATGAAAATTGTGTAAGATTAGTATGAAAGAAAAGAATTTTTTTTTTTTTTTACTTTTTATAAAACAATCCAAACAGGTATTACAAACCGAAAACTTTAATGATATTAACTGTGAGCATCATCATGTATCACATTGGCCTTTAGTCATTCACATTGTGGGTGTAAGGGAATCATGATTCATGAACAAATCAAAGTGCTGCATGCATTGTGAAATGACATGCCCATAAGACTACCCAGTGATTAAAATGCACAAATTCAATATAAATAAAATTGTGATCTAAAAATAAAAACTTTATCTTTAAGCAAATGAATATCAATTAAGAGGTACCTCCAAAGAGATACTTGGATTTCTTTTCAGCCTTTGAATGTCGAAATGGGTCATCATGATTTGGTGCCCATGTCGTATCTTTAGGCCAATCGGAAAAAGATAGAAAGGAATTCGTATTCAAAGAAGAAGGAGAAGAAAACCATTGGCAAAATCCTAAGCTGGAACCAACAATCACGAGCCCCGCAGAGACCGATCTCACAAGCAAACTAAAACCCGACCCTCTACTCGTGCTGTCATCGTAGCCCGACCCACGAAACGAGCTCGGTGACGATGAAAACGAAGACGGCGAGGATGATGATGAGGTGGAGGCTTGTGATTGTTGAATAAATGTCGAGTATTGAAGCGGTGAAGAGCAACAACTTGGTGGATGGACGGCGAGGATTTTCTTAGAGATGCACAAGACAACATAGTATCGTTGAGAGTGTTTGTGTTGCGAGTAAGGCTGAGAAGAGAGACAAAAAGAGATATAATAGAGAGAGAAACATTCTAGTATTGGTACGGATTTGACGGAGATTATGTGCCTAAGGTTTCGAGCGGGAAAATTGGAGAGGTTGTTAATGACCGAGATTAGCTTGTTAACGGGGTTTTTTTTTTTTTTTTTCAAAAGTTAGTTAATTGTTATGGCCAATGAGTCCAAATCCTCTGTCTCATCAATTGTGCTCCACTTCATACTCCACTAATAAAATTTAAACAACTAGCCTCTCTTATTAAATGAGATATCTTATTAAATGAGATATCTCATTAAATGAAACAACTAGCCTCTCTCATTAAAGTCAAAGTTATCTCATTTAATGAGAGAGGATAGTTGTCCAAGTTTTATTGGTGAAGTATGAAGTGAAGCACAATTGATGAGATAGAAGATTTGGACTCATGGCGAATTAGCCAAAGGGAGAGGCTTGTATAGTGATCAATTTCACTTGACATGCTAAGAACTAGACACATGTTTGCATCTCAACGTGTTCAGTTGAATTGGCCGCTAGATACAAGCTCAACTCTTAGCCAAACACTTATGTCACGTGAGTCTTTGAAAGGGGTTTGGTTTGCCGGATTAACATTTGGTGCCCATGCAACACCACTTTTGATAGCCAAGATTAAAGGTTCAAAAACTTACTTTTAATATCAATCTTTGGATGAAAAGTTTTAACATTTTTCCAACTTACCTTCTCAACACTCTTCCTTCATAATTGCATGGTGTAATAGCCCTACTTATTGCACCTAATACGAATCCTGGTTTGTGCATAGTTCTCAGTACACTATAACATCGGCATGATGTGTGTTCTAAAATGATTAGACATTGGATTGTATCCTGTTCTGTACATAGAAGTATTGGACAAAAGACTTAAACTTCGCACACTAATTCTATTTGCAAGTTTGTTTCCATTTTTTTTTTTTTTTTTTTTGGTGTTTCACTCTTTTTGGGTAGTTATACATACAAAATTTTTTTATTTTAGATTTTAAAAGAGAGATCAAATCTTAGCGTGATGACAAGTATCTTATATCCAAAGCTCGCGTTGTGGATTTAAGTGAGGAATCAGCCTCTTAAAAAATAATTGCAAATAATGCTACTTACCAATAACATATTTCAAACTTGCCAATTATCTCTTAAACCCTATAAAAGAAGATGAAGTCTTTTATTTTTTTATTTTATTATGTGAGATAGAAACATGTGTTACTCATTTTTCATAAACGCAATATTCTAAGAAGTTATAAAATTCATTATAGAGAAAATTAACATGGATGTAAGGTAGATGATTGATTTGTATCACCTATATACCTTGAAGAAATTCAATTTGACCTTAACTTGACGCTGGTACCTTGTCCAAATCCAAGTTCAACTAACATGATTTGCAACAAAATTTGAAAGCCATGGTGGTAGTCCGACTATGCTTAAGTTGGAGGTCACAATTCTTGCAAAATAGGTTGAACATTTTATCGTAGATGGACATATTATTTGGCCATCTATTTACATGACCAAATCGGATGCCACTTTTCTTGAAATAGATTTAACAGGCTCTCTGTCATGATAGCTAAATTCAGTGGTACAACCAGGGGCGGAGCCAGAGGGGGGCGAGGGGGGGCACCTGCCCCCCCTGACTCCTAAAATATCCTTGCATATGTAGTCTACACTAGCTACTCCTTGACATAGAGAAAAAAAGAAAAAGAAAAAAAGAACTCCCACTTGAAAGTGACACAGGAAAAAGAAGTTACTCTTAAAGACCAAGCCATTTACCTTTTTGGCAATTTCACCATTCTTATAAGCAACTTTTGTCTGTCCTGCACCTATTTTACTATTTTTTTTCTTTTTTATTTAATATCATTATTTTCATAATTTTTACTGTGATATCTTTCACAACATTTTATTATTAAGTGATGCTAGAGATATTACAAATTTTACTACTTATGTTTTACAAATTGGCATCTCACCAACCACAAAAAATAATTTCAAACATATATTCATTATATTGTTTTAGAAACACTAATCACATTTTTACCACATCAATTTGTAAAATTTGTACTAGCTATGACTAAGAATTGGTTATTTTTGTTTATTTATTTTAATACTATGAAATATATTCATATTTTCTTGCAATTGTTTATTTACTTTGTTATTTGATTAATATTTTTTAGATTAATTTTACTTTTAATATTGTTTTTTTAATTTTGCCCCCTCTAGACAAAAATCCTAGCTCCGCCACTGGGTACAACAAGACCTATTTTTTAATGGGCAAAAATTTGATTGTTTTAATTTCTTCCAAAGTGGAGTTGTAATTCATAAACTTGCTTTCACTGATTTGTGGCCAATGGAGATAATGGATTACTAGGCCTCCACTATTCATTTTATACTCTCTGAAGTGAAGGTCAAAATATTCTACCAATTAATTAAGCTAACTAATTGGTAAGGGATTAATTAGTGGACCTTCCATAATTTTTGTTTGCTAGGTAATAGGTTTTGATGTAATTCGGCCAAGACTAGATGGATCATGGATGTATCAGATGGCCTACAGGCCATATTGGCAATTGTTTTTAAATGTTATCTTCTAAAATCAATCATATCTTGCTTCTCCAAAAAAAAAAAAAAAAAAAAAAAAATCAATCATATCTTGCTTCTTGAAATGCTATTTCTTTCGTAAGCTTTTTCAACGGTTTGAACTTTTTTGCAGTTCCTTTTTCATGTGCATGCCTATTGAGAGGCTGCTTTCTTTTCCTCTGTCCTTTTGTCAGATATCCTTTATTTTTGTGCCAACTTAAAATAAAGCCACCCAACAGCAAGCAAACAAGTCAGTTTGTTTTTCCCCAATAAAAAATAAGCTTTTATTTTTTCATACCGTACCTAACGTACCATTTTTTTTATGAAAAATATTAATAGAGGTTCTAAGTACATTTATTAGTAAATTAAATTACATATTTGGTTCTTACCATTTATACTAAATGTCAATTTGATAATTGACATTTCAAATATATCAATTTGGTCTTTAATCTTTTGAAATTCTGTCAAAAGAGTCCTTACCATTAAGTGGTAAATGAAAAATACTGACGTGACTAACAGTAAAATTAATATTATATTTTATGCAGTGACAATTTCCACATAAGCTTTCACGTGGCATTAATAAAAAAAAAAAATCAACAATTATCTAATTCACTCCCTCTAATTGCATCTGTCTATTTGATCCAACTCAAACTCACTCTTTCTCTTTTATACTCAGCCTCCATGATCGCATGACTGAAGCTCACCCTCTGAGTTCCTTCAATGCCATTGCTATTCTCCGCTGCTTGCTACTGCCATCACACCAGTGGTTGCCAAATCCAAACCCGCTTTTGTAACCTCTCGCTCTCTCTCATCAATCCACCAAGATCGAAGCTCTAAGCCTTTATCTGTCTTTAAACTGTGCATAAGTGGAATCTAAAGGAGATAGGTCTGGTGATTTTAGATGGGCATGTTTCGAGTGGATGAATCCCTTTGCATTTGTGGGTATTGTTCATTTTTGCAAGCCATATAGATGGTATGATTTGATTTGGATTTTGGTTTGTTTTTCAAAATGGATTCATGGGGTTTGGATGTTTCTGATTCTAAGTTGATTTGTAAATGGGTATGGGTATGGGTATGACTAAGTGCTCTATGTAATTTGACTAAAATTTTTTGTTTTGGTATAAAGGTCTAGGTATTTTCAGCCTAGCTTTGCAAAATCAAAAACAAATTATTTTTGCAAAGGGCTGGGTATTTTAACTTCTATTCTATTTCTATCTTCTAAAATTAAGTTTCCCAAAACTATCCCTTCTTTCATTTTTTCCATTTGATGGAATTGAAATGGAGGGTTTTTTTTTTATAATTTATTTATTTTTTTATAAAAATTATTTAAAGAGAATGAAGGATACAAATTACACATCTACAGTGTGAATAGATTGTATTTTATCGACTTCTTTCATGGATCGGAGTTTGATCATTGGAGCTTTGAAGGAGCCAAGAAGTTACATGGTATGAGACAAAAGGAGCTCCATCAAAATAGATTTGGACTTGGAATGGGTATTTTTGTATTTGCTTAGCCTTGAGTAAGCTTCAGTCATGGAGGCAGAGTAGTAAGCATAGAGAGAGGGATATATCAGAGATAAAGAGAGAGTTAGAGTGAGATAGAAAAACTTTGATTTTTTAAATTAATTCCACGTGGCAGCTTATGTGAAAATCTATGCGGCATAAAATCAATATTTTAATTTTACCGTTAGCCACGTTAACATTTTCTATCCAGTACTTAACAGCAGGAACCATTTTGACACAATACCAAAAGGTTAAGGACCAAATTGAGACATTTAAAAGGTTAAGGACCAAATTGACATTTAGTGTAAAATTTAGGAACCAAATATGTAGTTTACCCTGTATTATTTTATGAGAAAAGAAAAAAAAAGTTTTTTGATAGTTTTTTTTTCTCTCACTAAAATAATGTAAAAAAAATTTCGTTAAGAATATCTATTAACAAAACCCTATTTTTAGATCACTATCAACAAATATAAACTAATCTTTTTTTAAAAAAAGAAAATATAATCCAATCTAAGCGCGAACTCAAATAAATATGGCATAGGATGCCATATTGTCCTGCTACCTTTTTCCCCTTCTTAAATTTATTTTCCTTTTCTCTGTTATGAGATATTAAGTCAAGACCAACCAATGGGGCTAAGGGCAATAGCATGGGCTACTAATTTGGTAGTTGATTTGTTTGCCCACTACTGTCGGTTATTTAACTCAATAAGTCTTAACCACTCCCTTTATATTGGCCCCCTTGACTTATAAGCCTTAGACTAAAGGATTTATTACCTGCCCAGTGCCCACTCTCTCACTGTAAAGTTGATTTTGGATTTATTTTGTAGTACAGATTTGGAGCTACAATGCCACTTATAAAGGCGTTAGGTTTGATACCATATCTTATTGATGGCAACATTTATATTTTCTTTACAAATGAATTTTATCATTTTATTGATTATTACTGATAGAGAGTATTAATTTATGTTTCTGTATTTACTATTTATGAGGCTCTCACAACCGACCTTAAATAGAATTTGAGCCCAGCCTGACTTTGCCTTGAAATTTCAGTGGCGTGGGCCTGGTTAACATTCGGGTACGGCCACCATAGTCCACAGTGATTTTAGGAAGTAAAGTGCCTATCAGAGCAGGTACACCAACCACAATTATCGTAGAGGTAGCACCACTAGGCACTAGCCCCAGCTACAATCTTTGCCCCCATTTTTGATGGGAAATTATTGTATAGTCTCGAACTATACTTCTTCTCTCTTGTAAAGAGGTGGGCTCTATGATGAGTGAGATTTACCATTCTTTGAGAGAGAGAGAGCATAGTCAGGACTATGCAATAACAGCTCTATTTGATGTCAATAGAGCTTTTAGGTATCACTTTTTTTAGACACTCAATTTCTAGATTGATAGTCTTTTTACTAGTGTAATTACTTTCACACTCCACCCATTGTGGCCGAAGGAAGAGAAAATTTGAACACAAAATTTTACAATCACTAAACTACAAGAATTTTGGAACATACTTTCATATATTACCAATACCACCTTAAGCACACCTCCACAGCTCAATTAACTTTTTGTTGAATTTTATGTGACAATTCTATCACTGGATTATATTTTTCTCTTTCAACCATTCATGTTAGCATATTTCAAGATAACGAGTGCCCCAAAGGGCATAAGTTAAAGATTAATAAAAACTTAATTATCTTATCAAAAAATAAAAAATAAAAACTTAATTATGAGTTGTAATGCACATTTAAAAAAATAAAATACACATGTTAATGATTCATTTACTTACACACACAAAAATATATTGTGTATTTGCTTTTATTTATTTATTATTATTATTTTATATATATATCATATATGTGTATAGTTTGACTTTATTATTTTAAAAATGTATAAAAATATTATTTAATAAAACATTAAATCACTGTCGGGCATTCAGTTGCTTTTTCGGTTCTACGTTACGCCAACTGTAATTTAATCCTGCATACCAAATTCATGGTTCTAAGCTTTTTAATTAATACGTGTCCTATTAAAGGGTTGCTATAGAAGCATCTCTACTGCTCATTTCCAGAAACGACATAAGTGATAGTAATTGTTAGGTAATAACAATACATTGCACCTATTTTATGGACCTTAAACTCTTAAAGTCGGTAAGTTCTCGTGCTCTACTTCCACATTTTTGCTTGTCACTCTCTTGTTCTAACTACCGTCCAAATTTAATAAAAGAGAGAGACGAAAAAAAATTGTCCAAATTTAACCACCACATTTACTTGTTGCTCTCTTAAACTCCTTATCTACTTTATCACCACCTCACATGAGAGGAATTGAGGATCACATGGCAAAGCATTTAGCCATGGACTGGTTCTCTTGGTTATCCAAGAGTAGCCTTGAGCCCTCACTCATATACGAGTATGGCCTTGCTTTTGCTCGCAATGAGCTCCAATATGAGGATATAAGCTACTTCAACCATGAGTTTCTTCAGAGCATGGGCATTTCTGTGGCTAAACACAGGCTAGAGATTCTCAAGCTTGCTAGGAAGGAAAACAGTGGTGGCCAGGTACATTTTCTGGGCTCTTCTTGGCAATCAATAAGACCAAGAGGTGCTTGAACAAGTGCATTAACAAGTTGGTTTTTCGTGAGGATGTTGATTTCAAAGCCACTCCTCATGAGCTGGTACATTATCCAGAGCAATATTGGAAAGGTGGATTCTTGAGGAGGCAAAAGAGTGTAGAGATCAAGGAAGAGAGGCCAGTGCTAAAAAAGAGGAGCATAACTCTATCAGGACCTCTGGATAGGGTGCAAGAGAGGATGATGGCTAATACCAGAAGCTTGAAATTATCTGGGCCTCTTGATGGAAAGGTGCAAGAGAAATTGATGTACAATTCAAAGAGCCCAAGATTGTCTGGGCCTACGGATAGAAGGGTGCAAGAGAAAATGATGTTCACAGCTAGGAGCTCAAAATTACCAGGACCCATTGATGGATGGGTGCCTGAGAGGTTGACAGTCACAACAACTAAGAACCCAAAGCTATCTGGGCCTTTGGATGGAAGAGTACAAGACAGGTATGTGGTCACAAGTAGGAGTCCAAAGTCATCTGGACCATTGGATGGAAGAGTTGCAAGTCCAATGGCTAACATTCAATATAACCAGGAAAAGTTGGATGTTGAGTATGATGATCATTCACTATGGGCTACAATGTTTCATGATATGAAACCCACTTGAGTTTTTGTGCTTTTTCTTGGGTATGTTTCTGGCTACTTTCTCTTCTATTCTCTCTCCCTATTTCTTCCTCTTGAAATTGTGAGAGATGGTTCCCAATGGTTCTTCACCTTATGGACAAAATTTGTATGGCTTTTGAGGTTTGTTTACCCTTTATACTATATGTTCGGAGTGCACTAATATATATTGGCTTTTTTAGTATAGAAGAAGACAGTTGGTTTGAGCATTGTTATTGGTTTATCCCATCTTGAATTTGTAGTTTGTAAATTGTATCATTACTCCAGATTGTGACTCTCATGCGTTGATAGAGAAAGAAAGCCCTGGTTATATTTGTTCCTTAAGTTTGACCCATGTGTTTGGGACTTGTTGGATAGTTATGCTACATTATTAAAGATATTATTATTTATTATTTTAAAACAGCGGTTATCACATGATTTGACAATGGGAAAATTTAGGAAGAGGCAGTTGATTGGTTTTGCATTACAAATAAGTTTGATGATATAACAAATTTCACATTTTTTTTTCACAAATATTAAGATGAAATATAATGAAAAAAAAAAAAATATTAGTGGTGTTCTCATATAAAAGTGATGTTATTGTAATCACAATCTATCTAGTAAATCAACAAATTGTAAAAAAACATATTGTGAAAAAAAAGGTTAAATTTATTATCTCTCTACCATTGTTGTTTTCATTACCATACCTTATTATAATGGTTCCATAAAGTCACGTTCATTTAATTCGAGTGGTACACTATAAACCCAATAGCTTTTTGTTTGGCCCATCAGCTAACTATAAAAATAAAAGAACATGTGGAGGGATTAACTTCACTTAATCTCATACTCGATCCAAGTCCAATAAAAGCTTTAATGGCCTTAATCCCAACGGCACGCTTTAGCATAAGCTATAAATATTTGGTTAAATCTCGGATTCGGTTCAAAATGCACTAACTTAATTGTGTGTTTGATATTGGCTTAAAGTTGTAGTTAAAATTGAGGAGTTTTTAATTTGGATGATAACTTTAGGAACTTGAGATACATGTTCAAAAAAAAAAAAAAGTAACGTGATAAAATTGAGGAGTTGGATGGTGGCACTTGTAGAATTTGGATGGTGGCAATTGTATCCCAAATTTTTTTTTCTCTCCCCATGCATTCTTTGTGGTTACGATAAGGTTAATGAATCATGTTTAGTGAGATCTAAAAAAGGCACCTATCAATATGATAAAAAAAAAAAGGTTTAACCATACAAAAATGATGTATAAGCATTTTACTTCGCAAAAGCTATAACATCACAATTGCTAATTCAAATATTCATATGAAACATTTTATCAAACAACTTATGGGTTTCATCAAACAATATAGGGAGTACTAATCAATATTAACATGAAAATGAAAACAGAGGATATAAATTCACAACTCTATTCGGAAAATTTATATATCAGAATCAATTCCTCTTACAAAAAGAAAACTACCATAGTCAGGAGAGAGAGAGAGAGAGAGAGAGAGAGAGAGAGAGAGAGAGAGAGAGAGAGAGAGAACTCTGTGAACCGCTTTTACTCGTACTTCTTTGCAATTTCAAAGTATCCGTCTACATTGTCTGTTCTTATCAATGGGCCAAAGGATAGAGCTTAGAATCACACATGTATCTTAGGGGTGGGTCACAGGGGGGAAAAAAACAATGTTTTGGGTGGCTCAACATTGTTGGTTACGTTTGACAACAATTACTAATTCTTCATCAAAATAAACAAATTGCATTGGTTTAGATTGTAGATTAAAGTAGAGAAAGTATGCATGAGAATTTTGAGGAAGTTGAGATTTGGGTCAAAACCTGTTTGTACTCGTGGCTCACTCGGAAGAAAAAAATTTCTAGCTCTGTCATCAATTATATCTAATCCTATTTGAAATGTCAACAAAGTAAATTATGACATTATGTTTGAGAGTGCAAGCAAAGTATTCATAATTTATAATCCTAGCTATAGTACAAGTATTGTAACCCTAGATTAATGCACCGTTAGTTTACTATTTAGCCTAGTATAAAGACACTTGAATGTGTTTGTTGTAATACACATAGTTTAATAGTAAAGAGTCTTTACTATTAAACTATGTGCATTAAACATAGTTTAAAAGTTTAATACCCATAGTTCAATAAATACTCTTTAATAAATACATTGTAATTCATAAAGTTTAATGGTAAAAAAGTAGCCATCAAGGGCTTCCCTTTGTGCTCTCTCCCCCGTCTTCATTTTTTCCTCTTCATATTTTCCCATATCCATCAATTCAATTTTTCTCTCTTTCTACATGCTATCAAAGTAGTGTGATCTAAAAATTAAAAAAAAAAAAAAAAAAGAAAAAAGAAAAAAGAGAGTAATGCTTTATGTTCTCTAATATGGTATTATAAGAGCCAGCCCCAGATGAATTGTATTAATTATTACTTATGTGGTTTCCACTAATTTGTATTTCCATTTTCCAATAGTAAAATCCGTGGTCCTATTCTCACCATCACTAGCTGACACTCTATAGGGGTTCATCCTAAATTTGATATTTATATATAAAAATAAATAAATAAATAAAAAAGAAAATCTTGGTAATTTAACAACATTCAAGGTACATCTTCCTTTTGTAACGTATTAGTAGCTTATATGCCATGGGCGGGTTACAATTCTGAAAATGCGGTACTCATTAGGAGTGTCTAGTATAACATACCATAATGATTGATAACAATAGTAGTTGGTGTGCACATATATGTCTCGGATACTTTTGTGTACGCATTCTCATTATAATAGAAGGAAAAAATACGCGTTCACACACATAATAGTGCCTTGGGACTCATTTTTAATGAAAGTTTTGTTCAAAAAAATTTTTTATGGGTCCCGTGAACAGAGTATAAAATCCACTGAAAAAGCCTCCACAGCCACACAGAAACGCGCTTCAAAAAAAAAAAAAAAAACACAGATGCAAGCGCTAAGGCCTTGTTTTGGATTTTTTTTTCCTTCACTCATCACTCCTCACTCAAATTTCGTTACTCATCACTCATTACGCATCACTTAAAATACCCTCACTTTCCCAATCTCACCCGTTTGGCACTCATCACCCAGTTTTGCCTTACTTTTTCCCAAAAAAAAAAAAAAAAAAAAGTCCAACACTGCGGCTGGGCTTTGTTTAAAAAAAAAATAAATAATAATAATAATAATAATAATAACCAAAAAAATCCAACATTGCGGCTAAAAAGTAGGTTTATTACAAAAATGTCATTGAAAATATAGTTATGAAATTGAGGTGTTTTCAGTTTCCATAAGTCATCACTCAAAAATCAGATAATTGAGTGATGAAAACAAAAATTGGAAACAAAATCCAAATGGATTTCTCAGTTATGGGTCCCACTATTTTGAGTTATGAATTATGAAAATAGCAAATCCAAACAGCTCCTAAATAATTACTATCCAAACGGTCACTATATCTTGACCTAATTTTTTGAGAATTATCATTTTGTTTTGTGTCGTTTGTCTCAGCTTCCATAGTCGATGCTTCTTAAGCATATAAATAAAAAAATGGAGCATGATTTAATTTCTTAGGTGGAGTACATAACTTCTTGTCTAGAAAATGGGATATGAAGCCAGTCTCTGAAATTGAATAGATAGTACTTAAGTAATTAAACCATTTTTCAGTACTTGGCAATATGGTAGTACAGGTCTAAAATACAAGCACTCCATCTCCATGGACTTTTTCTGTTATGAGCATAAATATTTTTGTACAGTGACAAGCTACGTGAATAAATGCGTAATAGATCCCTCACCTACTCACCTAGTGAATGTGGGCCATGTGGCCCAATTTATTATTTATTTATAATGATACAGACAAATAGCACGCATAGCAAGTAACAATTTGTCCATAAAAACATTAGCATTGGGGAATGCAAATGTCAAATATAAGGAGAATTTGGCATTTGTAACCCTAAAGTGCTTTATATCAAAGAATTGTAAACTCAGATATTGCAAATTTTTTTGCAATACTGCTACAGTGCAATTCTACCTTTAGAATTGCATTGTAGCACAATTCTAAAACAAAAAACTAATATTTTATTGTGTCTCTCTCTCTCTCTCTCTTTATCCGACTCCCAATCTTTGATTCTCTCTCCTTTCAATCCTCACTCACTCCCTCTCTTCAGACTCAAAACTTCATAGCCACCAAAACTCTAGACCAGTGTGGTGGAATGGAATGGAGATTGGCGTTTGGGTTTTGGTACAGAAATTGGTGTTTGGGTGTAGTGTGGAGATCGATGTTAGGCTGTGGGTTTGCCATGGGTTGTGTGGTTTGGGTGTGGTGTGGAGATAGGTGTTGGGCTATGGGTTTGCCAGGGGTTGCGTCGGTTTCAGATAGGTGTGGGTGATCGGTGTTTGGGTGATCGCGTTGGGCTGTGGATTTCTACATGTGGTTTTTTTTTTTTTTTTTGGGTGATCAGCGTTTGGTGTTTGATGGTCTGGCTTTTTTTTTTTTTTTTTTTTTTTTTTGGTGTGATGGTAGATTATGGGTTGTTGGTGGTGGTGGTGTCAAGTGTGTGTAGTGCAGCAGTGGTGGGCATTTGGTGATGGTGTTTTCTGTAAAATTTGTGGTTGTTGAATAGAAAGAACGAGAAAGAAAGAATAAATGATGGTAATTGGGGGATATATTATTTTAATCTGTAAAATAGGAAAATAAAAGTTTAGGATGCTGGAGGTATGGTAAAATGATATAGTATAATAATAAAGTGGCTTTTTGAGATGGTAAAATAGAGTAGAATTGGAATTTCCCAGTGCTAATGCTCTAAGAGCATTCTCAACAGCCCTCTTATAAAAAATGTCATTTTGACACATCAAAAGCCTACTTTATTATTTTTATCACATCATTTTACAATTCCTCATTTATCACATCTTCTATTCTTCAAGTCTATTCATTAAAATAATATATTCCAATATTAAAATAACATTAAAAAAACCAACAATATATAAAAATACAAAATAAAAAAACCAACCACCCCCACCACAACTCACAGCCCACCCCACTGTCAGCAACCAACAATGCCCCACCCACATCCCACCCACCACCATCTCACACTAGATCCCCACAGCAAAACACCAAAACGACTGTAACAAAAAACAACAAAAACAACAAAAACACAACCCGACCGCATCCCACACTCACACCACTGCCGCGCTAACCCACCCACCCATCAACACCCCACATCTCACCCCACCATTGTCTCACACTAGAACCACCACAACAAAACACCAAAACCACCACCACAGAAAAACAAAAACAACAAAAAAACACAAAGATTGGCATCAGAGATCATTGATTTGAAAGTGTGAGGTGGACGGTGCTGCGTGGTGGACAATAATCTACCCATCCGAACCCACCCATTGCCAACCCACCCATCAAACCAAAACCAAAAAAAGTGAACGAAAAAAAAAAAAAAAAAAAAAAAAAAAAAAAAAAAACCCAAAGCGAAATAGAGAAGACAAATGATCGGCGGCGTCGAGTGGTGGCCTTTGGTGATTAGCGTGCTATGGAAGAGGAATAGAGAAGACGTAGATGAGAGAGAAGACAAAGATGAGAAGACAGAGAGAGAGAGAGAGATATCTATGATGAGGAGAGAGAAAAAGTAAATAAAATAATAATATAAAATTTTGCTATTGTTGTCTGTACCGTCTCATATTTAAGGTGATACTGTAGTGGTGTGCCAAAATTTTTGGCATTTAAAACACCTCATAAAGCTCATATTTTGGTGTTTGGTGTGTCGAATGCCAAATATTTGGCATTTGACACACTTGATGAGAATGCTCTAACACATTATATTTAACATGTGTCAAAACATATGGCAATAAATTTAATTCTAAATTAATGGTACATTATAAATATTTTGTATTTAATATTCTTATAAGTTGGGTTCAAATTACACCCAGTATAACTTTAAACAATGTTATATTACTCAATATTTTTCAATTAGATGAATTTTGATAAATCCACATTTAGATTACATTATTATTGTATATTTTTCATACTTGCAAAATTTCAAGGTAATCAAAGATCGATATCAATGTCATCAACCAATTATTTAAATTCAAATTTTTGGAGTTTAAAATAATGTATAAAAGATAAGTTTATCAATCGAATGATAAATAACATCCAATTGACATGAATACTAAAAACATATAAAACATGTAATTCAAAGGTAGGATTTCCAAAATATAAATTCTATAACAAGTAATTGGGTGGTGTAACATTGCATAGAGTTACACTATGTGTAACTTAACCTAGTCCCCTATATATATGGTTGTCAAAATTGCGATCTAGATCGTAAGATCGCATGATTTTACGATCTCACCTCGCCAAAACGTTTAGAATCATAGTAGGATAGTAAAAATGGTAGGATCGTATGTAGGATCGTGTAAGATCATATAAGATTGTAGGATCGTATGGGATCCTACTGATCCTACCAAAACATGCATTTTTGGTTTGAGCTTATTTATTTTATTTCTTTTTTGATGGGATTGGTTTGGGCTAAGATAATCCAACTAAACCCACAAGCCCAACTGGTTATTAGTAGCCCAATAACAAATTGATGTCCCAAATTTACATCTTTGTCAAAAGAAAATTTTCAAAAAAAAACCCATAGCACTTAAGTTTAAAGTTCAAACAAAAAAAAGAAACCTAAATATTTAGAAACATCAATCCCAAAGTCATGCCTACTCTCAAGAACCCCAAAACCCATCACCTCTCAGCACTCTCAATGACGTTGCCTTTTGGATTTCATATTTATAATTAGCTAGTTTACCTTAGAGTGAGAATTCTATTTTAGATTTCATATTGTAATAAGCTAATTTTCATTTGCTAAATAGCCTAACTTATTTTGGATTTGGAACTTTGAAACTGGAAAATGTTTTCAATATGTGTCGATAATATCTTGGTACTTAGTTGCTAATTAAACATGCACTAAACTTTTTAGATATATTGTGTCAAAACTTAAATATATTTGTTTCATTAGTATAGACATAACGATGTAGGGAATGCAATTACATTATATGATGCAAATCTTTGTTTTTTAATGGATGAATTCATATTTTACGTGATTACTCAATATATAAAGTCACTATCATTGTGTTTTTTGTTTAAAATTTGAAAATAGGTAGGATGATTTTACGATTCACAATCTACCTACCTCCCACAATCCTACTTAGGATCCTGATTTTAACAATCTTGCATATATATATATATATATATAATATGCACATTTTATAATTTGAGAATAAACAATATAATTAAAAAATAGAATAATTTTTTTAATAAAAAAATCACTTATATTTGAAGTCCCCATAAACGTTGCATACATTTTTTTTTTTTTGTAACTTGTGCCTACTCATCTCCTCCAACAATCAAAAAAATAAAAACTTTAAATTTTATTAATAAACTATAATCGCATTATATATTAACATATAACACTATGAATTCCAATTGCAACAAAAGAATGTTGACAAAGGTATATATGATTTTGTTAACTTTCATTCTTTCCACGTTCTATCAAATTTCTTTTCCTTTTTAAAGTTATTTTCTATTTTCCTTGATATATATAAAAAAAGATATAAAATAGTTATTTTAACATTATTGTTCATGTTCTTCATGGATAGAAAGTCACCAAGAAATTCAACAAATTTCTGAAGTCAAGATAAAGAGAGACATGCAATCCGCAAGTTTCCATTCTCTTGATGTTGATGGAGTTCTATTTGTAAACTTCCTCTTTAATTAGTGATAAAAAGAGAGGTCCAAAACTTTTCACTGCATTTATCTTGATGTTGATAGAGTACTATTATTGTTGATGTTCTCGGTAGATAAGCTTATCAGTTACAAAAATATTTATTTATTTATTTTAACATATTCGTCACAATTTATTTAAGCGTTTACAACCAACCCCCCCCCCCCCCCCCCACCAAAAGAAAAACACACACATATATATAAACATTCTATTCAAATTCAAACACAAATCAATAGAGGAACACATAAAATAATAACAAAAAACTTTCGTATATAATATATAATAACACATTCTCTCAAATAAATAGTGTTTTTTAATAAAATGTGTACTTATAATATTTATATATTATAATAAGTTGAAAAAAATCTTGCGAAACACAAGCAAATAACTAGAAAGTTACTGGTGATTGCCATAGCCCATTTCTACTTCCAAGTTCCAACTAGCCAATTAAGAGCAGCTTCCCTCATTTAAAATTTTAAACAAGTAGAAGCTTCGTATTCTACATGAAAGATATTAAGGATAATACGTACATTAATGTTTTAAATTTAACATAAAACAAAATAAATAAATAAATAAGTCAAAATTTTATATATTGTTGTCACAAGGGGTAAGCTACATAACAATGCATTGATTTTCTTCCACTTAGTCCACACAGTTGGCAATGTACCAGTGGAAGGACCACACTTCGGGTGAACAAAGGTAGATACATGAATGATCATTGATCAACCTATGAGGACTCTCATAAGTTCATAACAACAACTTTTGATGCATTCAACACTTCCAGCTCCCAGGTCTGAAGTTGAACCCACCAAAGAGATGGACGTTGAGTATACATTTAAAATTTTGGATTAAGTTTCATTTCTATATGTTATATTTTAATCTCAGTTGAAATCTCCCCAAGATTTTTAGGCTTAATATACCAATCGTTGGGTTAACATTAAATTACTAATTTAGTTGGAATTTCATGTTCACTTGCCTATGATATAAGCTAAAGTTCTCAAATTTTAAGGCAAGGAAAATCTCCTCTCTAGTTTATTTTATGTTCCCTTGTTTTCATTCCATGTATCAAACCATCAACAGCTCTATAACAGCCAGATTACATAACTAGCTCAATTACCATGCTGGGATGCATTAAGAAATTAAGTTTCAACCATCTCATGCACTCAAAACAACATTTCATTGAAATATACAACAAAAATAAAGTCTCAAACCCAAATGTTTAAGATCAGTTATATAGATCCCCTCAATAGATTAGTTAGGGCTGGCTATATGTATTAAGAGACACCCCAACAATTATCTATAGCAGATCCATTCATAATAAAGTGATTATATTTTACACGTTATTAATCTATCACAACCCTCCTCTTTTTTCCAGATTTGGAATTGGCTGTGAGAGAAATATATGACACTAAGTTCAAACACGTGCAGAGTTATTTATTGATATATAGTAATGAAAAATTGCATTTTATACTATAACAAGTATATGCTTCAAATACACAATTAGAGCCGATATGTGAGTTGGACTGCTGACTGGCGCTCAAACATGCACTGCATTGATGAGTGTTCAATAAGCCCGAACTTACGATAGCTACGGTAGCATCCAAAGATGTGCTTCGGTAACAATGGCTACCAAATGGATAGATGCTCAACCCCATTAACCTCAATGACTTGTGCTTTGTGGCAGCCGGAAGGAACCCCTGAATAAAGCGTTTGGTAAACGGGCTTTATCCTTTTAGTCAAAACAATGCTTAAGATAGTGCCCACACCACAGACAGCAGCCAAAACCAGGAAGGTGAGTCTAAAACAATTTGGACCCAAGCAGGTGAGACTTGAACCAATCCGATTAAGTCCATGCTGTTTAGCTGCCTCGTTATCATATATATACCCTGCTAGCAGACCTGAAAAAAGGAAAGCACCAATAGGATTCCCTAGTGCCATGAAATTGCTTAGTAAACCGAAATGCCTCAAGCCAAATAGCTCAGAGACAGTTGGGAGCATGACAGAAAATTGAACGCCAAAGCAGATCCCAAGAAGTGCAGTTGCAATATAAAGAGTGCCATCCATTGCAGAAGCAAACATAAGGTATGTGATAATCATGATTATTTGAGTAAATGTCATCCAAACCGTCCGAGGAAGTGTCCTTGACCTGCAATGAATAGAGCGCTGCACTAAATTACAATGACAACCAATTGGAATAACAGGGATGTAGAGAGTACTTTGCAGAATTTACAACAACATGCTGATGCTAATTTCCTGTAACAGCAAATTCTTGGAGACAATTAGCTGAGTCGACTATGCAAGGTTTATGAAAGCACAAGCAATATTTTCTTGCAAGGAGTTAGCAAGGTTTAACTGAAAGTGTAAATATAACTTTATTGCTGATATTCAATGACCAATCTATAAATTTGATAGGAGGAGATATATGTAACATCCATAAAAAAGTAATTTTCTTGAGAAGATTCCATGCATTGTAAAATCATTAATGTGCCTAATGATCCACAATTTTTGTTGAATTTAATATAGAACTCTTCAGCTTAATAATTGATTTAGATCATAGACATGTACGGTAAGCAAACCTAATAGTAAGCACCCTGCTTCAGTCAATAATCTCTGTGACTAACCATGAGAATAGATGGTACTGACCTGACAAAATGTTCAGAGACAACTCCACCACCAAGACGGCCCACAAAATTGCAAAAGCTGAAGAGAGACACCAAGATTTTGGTCTCACGCACACCTTGTGCAATCCCTATCTGTGCTAGATTATTAAGAACAGTCACCCCAGAACCAACCCCAACAAAATAAACCAAGAACAGAAGCCAGAAGTCTGCCTTGATTACAGCTTCACTAAATTTAAAATCTTCCCCCCTTTTGGGCCTCCTCTTCTTCTTCACTGCCCCCTCACCCTCAGCAAGAAGCATAGCCACATCAGACACATCCTCACTTTCATGAAAACTTCCTAGGTTTTTTGCTGATGAAGATGGTGTCAGCAGTGGTTCAGTTTTGTCTGAATTGCCTTCTACTTGAACCAGACTGTCTGAAGACCCAATTGATTGGTCGAGTGTCCCTGATTTCCTTGTTCTCATGGGGTTCAGCGTCATTTTTACAGGAATTGCAAGTGGAGCCATGAGAAGTAGAATCATTATAAAAACAAAAGCATAGGAAATTAGAGGACTTAAAGAATATGTATCAGCCATTATCGTGGTCGTCAGAAGATATAAGCCAAGCACAATACTTGAAGCTTGGATGAAAAGAAAATGGCGATGCTCCTCAGAGTCATCACCAGAAGCTGGAGCACATGGCCTAACAAAGTACATCATAATGAAACACAGAACAGGAATCCCAATTGCGAGGAACAACAAAAGGTTAGAAGAGGAACTATGAAGCAGCACACTGTAAATTTCTGTAAAAACCGCAGCACTGAGCCCCACATAACCTTTGAGAATACCTGCAACAGTTCCTCGACTGAGAGGGAAGTTTCTCATGTTGGTCACAATAACAGCAGTGCTAAACCAAGCATTACTATTAGCAGCAACACAAAGAGCAAGCCATAACTGTGATATCATAAAAGGAAGAGGATTACATTTTGATCTTTTGGCCAAAAGTATCTTATTTGAGCTAACTAAATGCACCAACAACCACAATTCCCAAAATAAATCTCCACAAAATTGATGTGCCAAATGAAGCTACCTATATGCTCACATACGACTGAGAAACTTGAATTTCTTTACAGTTCAAGTGGATGGCAGTCTTTGAAGAAATAATTTGGATTTCAATTTTTGGTTCAAATAACTTCAATAAAGTTTGAAAGGGAAAAAAGATTCTATTGATAAAATTCATGGATGGGTTTAAGCTTTATTAATATGTTCATTTGAAATGAACGGTTGTATGAGTATGATATTATTCAAATCCATAACATCACAAGTGCTTTTGAGCAGAATCGTATAAGCTCAGACTCATGGTGTGTTGTTCAGATCCATATTCAAGCAATTATCCTCAATTCCAATTGCAACCCAAAGGAATAATATTTCTCCATGCCAGATAAACAGTTAGACTTATGACTCACTATGTAAAATTTTCAACAAATGGAAGTTTATTGTAGTTACAGAAGAGTAATCCTATTCCCACCAGTAGTAACTTCTGGTTGATTCACTCATTTGAAGGGTAACTAATAGAGGATGCCCCTTTGAGCCAGAAATATGACACCTCGGTTTGCAATCTCCTTTCACACACACACACACATACACAAATTATCCCCATTTCTGAGTCATGAATCAAAGGATCATAAGTTTGAGAACTAGAGATGAAGAAAGAAGACAACCTCAGATAATACAGGTTTCAGATGAGCCCTACTCCTATCTCATATATTAATTATATAGGATTCATTCACCACTACCTTAGGAAACTTTAGCATTTTATAATTATACCTATCATTCCATTAGGAAACAAGATTAGAATGAAACCATGTACATATGTTGAAGCGATTAAAATCAATTGACATCAATAAAATCTATTACCCTAAATAAGGAAAAAGCATTAATCCCATCCACACAACACATACTCAGATAACATTTTTGAACTCCAAATCCAATCAATCATTAAAAAAAGTATCCAAGAGAACCCACAAAAAACCCATTAATTAAAATCATCCAGCAACCAAAATTAACAAAAGGGTATGCCAAATAAATAAAAGACGAATTACTTACCAACCAATAAGGAAGAGAAAGAACAGTACGGCTGACAGCGAGAAAGAGAACCCATAACCAAAGAAACAAAAGACAGAACCAACGATGAGAACAAACCAAGGAGGAAACCTGTCACAAACTACGCCTGGAAGGAGGCCAACGTTTTCACCAATATCGTTGGCCACACCGATCATGGTAAGCTGGTGCTGGTTAAAACCCAGAACTGATTTCAAGGAATGAGAGTAAAGTGGGAAAGTGTATGCATTGCCTGATGCAATTTCAACCCAAACTGCAGCTCCTAGCCCCACCCATGGTGGCCTTGTTCCTGCTTTCAGTGCCACCATAGCTACTATGCTCAGGAGCCTAGTGATAGAGCTTATGGGCTTATCTTCCTATTAAGTTGGGAATTTTCAGTTCGAGGAAATGTATGGCAGACACAGAGGATAGTGAGGCAGAGAAAGAGAACAAAGAATGGTCTTATGTAATGTTGTCTCTCTGGTTGTTTAATAAAATATTTTGGGTGTAGTCAGTAATGACTTTGCTTTTGCCTAAATGTTTGGACTTCTCTGCGGTTGAGTTTCCTAAATTGATTTTTATATGGGTCTGTTTTGATTTTTATACGAGTGTATTCATGATTTATTATTGAATGCGACTCTCTCATTATTTCCCAGTCATTTTACCCCTCTTACGCGTCGCTTGCTCTAATTGTTTATAATATGTTGTCTTTTATGGATGGATTTTGTCAAGTTCGTATCTCCCGTGTAGATAAACAATACAATTGCTCAACTAATTTATTAGCTAAAAATGCTTTAGTTATTGATGAATTTTTTTTTTTTTTTTTTTTTGGTTTGGATTGGAAATAATTCTTATTTTCTAAAATAAGCTATTCTCTATGATGTAATAATTGTTTTTCATATTGAATAAGGTTTGATATAATCCTATATAAAAAGAATTGACAGATAATTGTGAAATTGATTAGGACTCTAAACATCATTTCCATTGACGCAGATATCACAATCTATTACTTCTATAATTGAAAAAAAAATGTATATATAAAAAAAGATGAAGTAAAGAAGACGAGTTATTCTTTCCTTCTTATACTAATTTAGAAGCCATATGAGATAAAAGTCTCATACACAGTTTTGAATATGAAAATTTCCTATATTTAGACTTATTAATTTTTTAATAGGAGTAATATTCTTCCTTGTCAGTTGGGGAGGTTGTGTGGAGTCTTGACACGTGTAGCGTCCAAATTGACATTTACATTTTTATTATACTTTTTTTTTTTTTTTTATATTTTTTGGGGTGGGGAGTGGGGACACGATGTTGCGCAAAGCTTTTTACATGCAACAATGGATACAATTTAGTTGACGCGATCTACTGATCTGGCTTCTGGCCCACCCAAAATACTTTTCTTTGGTTGCTAATGCCTTGTATCTTTCTTTGTTAATAAATCTAGTTCAGTGGTTCCGTTTAAGTTCAGATAATGATTATTAATAATGTCAAAATAATGATAAATTAAATTTATTCATCTTACCAACCTTTTGGATAGGTACATTTGAGCCTTGAGTCCAGACCTCTCGTCTCGCTGGTACAAAAGCAAAAAAGGGAGAAATCATTCAACTTTAATGCCTATGAAGTAATGATTTTATTCCTCAATAATTACAATGCCGACGGTCTAATAATTTTTTTAATATTGAAATTAAAAATTAAAATATTTACTCTTTTTTTTTTTAAGAAAATAAAATATTCACTTTTTTAATATCAGTTCTTAGATTAATAAAAATTTTAATTTTTTACTTTTTACTTCTCAACTTTTTTTCTATACATTTTCATGGTGCAATAGCATTGAATCCAAATCCACTCCACAAATTCCAAGGGGTGTGGCGAATTGGTCAGGCAAACTTTAGGACAAGTAGTAAAACTCTGACAGCTTGGATTCGAGCAGCCATACGTGCATTCATTCTCTTGAGACCATTAGATTGGGGGGAATTTAACTGCCCCTTGAATTACCCAAGGTGTATATATGGAAAACTTCTTGTCGAGGGTAATTCAAGGGACAATTGGAAGGATGGTTCAAACTTAACACCAATGGATCATTTTGGAAATCCAAGTCCTACCAGAGTTGGATGGTAATTTGAGACAATGTGGGAGGAAATTGGGCGATGAAATTTTCAAAACCTATAGGGTGAACACTACCAATGTGTTGGCTAAAGTTTTGGATATTAAAAGATGGCTTGTTATTGGGGTTACCAACTTATTACACATTGAACTTGATGCTAAATATGTTGTTAATCTTTTGAAAAGCAGTATTTATACCAAACTTGTAATGGAACCCCAATTCTTATTGACTACAAAAACCTTTAAAAGATTGTTCCTGACACAAGATTATTGATCATGTCTATCGTGAAACCAATTATGTGCAAATGATGTAGCTAAACCTGCTGGAGCGTCTCAATCTTTTTGTTTTGTTGTACATGTGGGTCTGTTGACAGACCACATGTGGTGGAAACTGGAAAGAATACTGGCATTTGATAAGACAAAGCTCTATTGGAATTGTCTGATTGATTTCGGAGATGCTTGTGGTTTGTATGGTTCTAGAAAAATGAAAGGGATGATGGATAATATGAGGAGGGGTTGGCAGATCTTAGCGGCAATATGAATATGTACCATTTGTGCATCGCCATCCTTTGCCACTATCTGCGTCATTTCCTTCTCCTCAATATGTACTACCATACTAATGATCATCACCATCGACAACTCTCTCTCTCTCTCTCTCTCTCTCTGTGCAAAATGTAGGTCGTCCTTGGTTTCAATTTTACTCTACTTTTTCTGAAGGTTTTCCTTGTTTATGTGGGTTGGAAAAGTTTCCAAGTTTTCTACTTCCCAAATGAAGTTATGATGTTATTTTTGAAAATTAATATATTGTCACTGCAATTTTTTTAAAAAAAAATGAATTAGAGGCTTTTAAAAACTCCTTTTGATAATTTTAATCAATTTTACTAACATAATTTGAGAATGATAGTGCATAGATATAAATATAGATAAGGTAAACTACGTATTTAGTCCTTATACTTTATACCATATTTCAATGTGATTACTTAATTAAAAAATATATTTTTATCGCATGAGAAAAAATTCACATCGCAAAATCTTAAAAAATAAACTTAAGAAACAACACTTAAATACTGTACTTAAGTCTTACTTTTATAATATATTTTAACAATATAGTAACATGATACTTACACCTCTCATATTAACGATACATCTCATTAATTAAATTTAATAACAGGTGGAACACTTAATTTTTTTCTGATATTTTATTTATTGATCTTCCTCGTGCCAACTTTTTGTTGCGTGACATCAATCTTAAAGTAACCCATATATATTAAATTATTAATGTGGGATCTTGTGGTTTCTTTTTTTTTTTTTTGGATGGAAGGGATCTTTTGGTTTCTAATTAAGCGTGAGTCATTAGACCAGTTAATTTAGGACGTTTCCATTTGTGGAGAGGAAGTATGCAACGGAAATTTGTGGGTCCTTCTGAATTGTATGAGTATGAGAAATTTCCGCCCTATTTTTACAGGACATTGATTGAACCCCCACTCGTGACCTAAACCTAACAATTCATCGAACTTAGGACCTACCGAGCACCGACCTAGTGGCTAGTACTACTTTATCAATTTGACCTGAAAAGTGAAGTGTACTGGAATAGAAATTTTCTTAGAAAGAACTCAAACAAGTCATCTGCCTCTGAGCCACGTTCTGAGTTTTGTGGCTTATAAATGCTTTAAATCTATATGTTTCTCACATACAATTGGAACCACGCATATTAGGATCCATACGATTGGGCTGTATTATTATAGGCTTGTTGCCAATACTTTAGCTGCTGTGGGCAGATTGTAATTGTTGTGACTGCTTATTTTGTTTAAATATCCAATCGTTTAACCAAAAAAAGAAAAAAAAGAAATGGATGACACAAAACGGATCCTTATAATTCATAAAAAAAGAAAAAAAAAAAGAAAAAAAAAAAAAAGAGGATCCTTATAAGTTAGTGTTATTGTTTACTATACAATGATGAACATTACCTCTTGAATTTGTTTACTATACAATGATGAACATTACCTCTTGAATTTGTTTTAATATGACATAATAGGGCTAGAAGGGTTTTTGGATGAACTTATTTTTATTGGATTTTGTTTACAAATTGGAAAGATTCCTTCAATTTAAATTCTTAAATTTTTCTCCAATTTTAATTCAAATGTAAGATATGTGACATTTAAAAAATAAAAAATAATAATTCCAATGGTATTAACAAAACCCAAGTAAACCAAGCAAAATCAAATAAATGCCAGTTGTCTTATTACAAGAATTTTTAATAATTTTTCAAAAGTATTATTGTCTTTGTAAAGGGTGTGAGATGTTATTAGAAAGTTATACATAAACTAACAGCAAAAATGAATTGGTTATAAAAACAAAAAACAAGAACAAAAAATATAAACTGACATTTTAAACTAAAACAAACAAAGTTATGCCCCTTATAACTTTTATTTTTTATTTTTTTGAGAATCAAGCGCCTTATAACTTGATTAAGTTATAAGACACCTCTTGCTATTTCCAATAAAAATATCTAAGGTTTAAATTCTCCTATATTGTTTAATTAAGAAATAAATAAATGAAAAGAATAAGCAGCTGCTAAAATAATTACTGTGCAGTTTGACATCAATAAATGAGTTGTTAAAAAAAATAGGCAGTCCTTCTAGTAAAGATTTTAACCCATATTTCATTATGGGTGCAAAATTGTGAAGTTATAGGTTATTTTGCCACCAAAAGAATTTATTTAAAATGAATTTAGTTTATGATGCAAAATGACACGGTATACTTTGTATTATGTAGGATTATAAATTTCCTCAAAAAAATGTAGGATTATAATTATTTTGTTTTCTCTACAAGTAAATGAACATAATATAAGTATGGGTTTCTTGGATCATAAAATCTCTAACACCCTCTCTTTCAAACTTAACATAGAAGTTTGATAACATTTTGAAGTTGGAATCCAAAAATAATGGACCGGATTGGATTTTATTTTTATTTTTTTCCATCCCTATAACTAATGGTCTTCCATGAAAATCAAGCTATGAAGTTCTAAACAGATTGGTGCGATTTGAGCTATTAATCATAGATCATATGCAACCAAAGACTTTTTTTTTCCTTTCTTTCTTGATCTCTTTTTTCCTTTCTCTCCTTCTGATTAATATATCCAACTGCTTCTCATGTTATTGTGAGCTGTGTTTTGGGTCGCTTTCTTGGGGTGACTGGGTTGCAATCATGTGCTAGTTAGATTCTAGGCTATCGATGATTTTATAGAAGACGGTTTTTGGATTTCGGTGTTTCACAGCATTGGGAAAGATCAAAGATTTCTCTAATACCATGTTACAATTGTTGTTAGGATTAAGATTGGGGAGACAAATAGAGAGAATATAAAAGTTGGAAACAAAATATAGTGATTCAGCTTACCGGCCTATGTTGATAGTGGAAAGCATAGATTGACTACATTTGTATTATATATGTATTTACAATCGAGTAATATTATATTATCAGCTCAAGATAATATATTATCAGCTCAAGATAATGTGGTTAATTACAAATTAGATTATAAATGTAATTAACCATGTATCGTTATATATTCAAGATAAATTAATTTTATTTTTAAAAAATAATATATTTTTTTCTTTTTGTTAAATTTATTTTCCAATTTGATATTCAATTCTCTATATGAAATTAATCTTTGTTTTAGTTAGTATTATTCATTAAATTATGCATATAATACATCAAATTAACCTCAGTTTGAGATGAATGTGCTGAAGTTTGAGAAGTTGTAGCATTTATATATAGTGTGTGTTGGAGAGTTCAAATTAAATATTATATACTATTTAGGAATTGGTTTATTTTTATTAAATGTTAATTTCGGCAAGGATTTTACCTATGCCTAATTCCTGAGGCTTCTTGGGAGTTAAAAAGAAAAAAGAAAAAAGGAAGGCTACTAGGGATACATATATAGTCTTACAAAAAGAAACAAAACTTAAATACAGTACCTTAGATGCTATTCCTTAAGTTCCCCTCTTAAGATTCAGCCATATGGGTACTTAATTAAAAAATACACTTTCATCCTATAAGGAAAAATTCACATGGTAGAATCTTAAAATAGGAACCTAAGGAACAACACATAAGTACTGTATTTAAGTCTTGCCCTACAAAAAGTTATACTCCTTGACTATTTGTAATGTTAATAAAGATAGGAATTAATTTCAATTTATACAAGACTTCCCACCCAATCCGTAGGGTAAAATTCATAAATTTCCTCTTCTCTATTTAAATCCTAACCGCCTATCTTCTCCAAAAATAATAATAATAATAATATGAAAATCCTAATTATCTTCTCTCATTAGTGAAGACAATGTCATCCAAGAAAAATTAAACCCAAAACTCAACAACAACGCACTTCGTTCTTTTCAAACCCAAAACCCTAACAAAACCCTCTCCTCCACAGCACCACACCAAACACCAGACCCACATCCACCAAAACCCATAATCCACACTAGACCCGCCACCATCAGAGACCACCCCACAACCCTCACCACAAATTAAACCCAAAACCCATGCTGCCACAACCACCTAACCCATGCCTCAAAAACCTAATACAAATCGACTCAAAAAAAGGGAAGGAAGAAAGAGAAAGAGAGGCTAGACATTATAATTATAAGAAATCAACTCCTAATCTCAATACTTTTTAAGTAAAACCAAACACAAATGTTCCTTAGAAAAGCAACCAAACGCAAATAACACAAACACCATTACCTACCCATTAACATCATTCAAACATGCTAAAATAAAGAAAAATAACAAGATAAAGCTTAAAAGCTGCAGAGCCCGCCATCTTCATCCAAGAGGATTATCTTAGTTGGTCAACTGAATGCCATTCTTGATTGCAAATGTGGATATCCTTTCATACTTGTTCGCCTCTGCAATAATTTTCACCCTTCCGGTCTATCTATACTCTTCACGTAGAAAGATGACAGCCCTAACCTCCTTCCTGCCAGTCACCACCAGTTTCCTTTTCTTCTTAAAAAATCGGGCAACCTTCACTACAAGGAAAAAGACATAATACAACAAGTATTATTACCCACAAAAAAAAAAATAGAGGTAATATATATACTATTGCATCACTAGGTTGTTTTTTGTTGTAACAGTAACTTAAATTTGTTACATCAATATGAGATTGTAGCAATAATTACAATGAAATGTGTTGTTGTAATAGGTAGCCCTTATTTTACATTGAGATATGTTGTTGCAATATTTAATCTTTTATTTTACATCGATCTATATCATTGTAATAGATTAAATCTTTATTTCACATCAAATTTTGTTGATGTAATAGAGGTGAGTAATTGAGTAACAGGAAATTTTGAGAATTTGGCGCTAATTTTTTTCATTAATTTCCTCTCTCTCACCCATGTTTATCCCCCTTTTTTTCTCATCTCAATATCTCTCTCTCACCCACGCATGTTTTCCTTTTTTTTTCTCATCTCAATTTCCCACTTTCTTTCACCACATCTATCTTCCTATTTTTTCTCATCTCAGATTTCACTCACACCCACACCTATCTCTCTCTCTCTTCTTCTTAGTTTCCCTCTTTATCTCACCCACCTCTATCTCCTTTTTTTTTTTTTGCTTTTGTTTAAAAAATCTCAAATTCTCTCTTTCTCTCTCTATCTCACGCCTACCTCTTTTTTTTTTAAGTATGGGTTTCTTGGATCATAAAATCTCTAACACCCTCTCTTTCAAACTTAACATAGAAGTTTGATAACATTTTGAAGTTGGAATCCAAAAATAATGGACCGGATTGGATTTTATTTTTATTTTTTTCCATCCCTATAACTAATGGTCTTCCATGAAAAATCAAGCTATGAAGTTCTAAACAGATTGGTGCGATTTGAGCTATTAATCATAGATCATATGCAACCAAAGAATTTTTTTTTTTTCCTTTCTTTCTTGATCTCTTTTTTCCTTTCTCTCCTTCTGATTAATATATCCAACTGCTTCTCATGTTATTGTGAGCTGTGTTTTGGGTCGCTTTCTGGGGGTGACTGGGTTGCAATCATGTGCTAGTTAGATTCTAGGCTATCGATGATTTTATAGAAGACGGTTTTTGGATTTCGCTGTTTCACAGCATTGGGAAAGATCAAAGATTTCTCTAATACCATGTTAGAATTGTTGTTAGGATTAAGATTGAGGGAGACAAATAGAGAGAATATAAAAGTTGGAAACAACATATAGTGATTCAGCTTACTGGCCTATGTTGATAGTGGAAAGCATAGATTGACTACATTTGTATTATATATGTATTTACAATCGAGTAATATTATATTATCAGCTCAAGATAATGTGGTTAATTACAAATTAGATTATAAATGTAATTAACCATGTATCGTTATATATTCAAGATAAATTAATTTTATTTTTAAAAAATAATATTTTTTTTTCTTTTTGTTAAATTTATTTTCCAATTTGATATTCAATTCTCTATATGAAATTAATCTTTGTTTTAGTTAGTATTATTCATTAAATTATGCATATAATACACCAAATTAACCTCAGTTTGAGATGAATGTGCTGAAGTTTGAGAAGTTGTAGCATTTATATATAGTGTGTGTTGGAGAGTTCAAATTAAATATTATATACTATTTAGGAATTGGTTTATTTTTATTAAATGTTAATTTCGGCAAGGATTTTACCTATGCCTAATTCCTGAGGCTTCTTGGGAGTTAAAAAGAAAAAAGAAAAAAGGAAGGCTACTAGGGATACATATATAGTCTTACAAAAAGAAACAAAACTTAGATACNCCGGATTGGATTTTATTTTTATTTTTTTCCATCCCTATAACTAATGGTTCCATGAAAAATCAAGCTATGAAGTTCTAAACAGATTGGGTGCGATTTGAGCTATTAATCATAGATCATATGCAACCAAAGAATTTTTTTTTTCCTTTCTTTCTTGATCTCTTTTTTCCTCTCTCCTCTGATTAATATATCCAACTGCTTCTCATGTATTGTGAGCTGTGTTTTGGGTCGCTTTCTGGGGGTGACTGGGTTGCAATCATGTGCTAGTTAGATTCTAGGCTATCGATGATTTTATAGAAAGACGGTTTTTGGATTTCGCTGTTTCACAGCATTGGGAAAGATCAGATTTCTCTAATACCATGTTAGAATTGTTGTTAGGATTAAGATTGAGGGAGACCAATAGAGAGAATATAAAAGTTGGAAACAAAATAGTGATTCAGCTTACTGGCTATGTTGATAGTGGAAAGCATAGATTGACTACATTTGTTATATATGTATTTACAATCGGTAATATATATTATCAGCTCAAGATAATGTGGTTAAATTACAATTAGATTATAAAGTAATTAAACCATGTATCGTATATATTCAAGATAAATTAATTTTATTTTTAAAAATAATATTTTTTTTTCTTTTTGTTAAATTTATTTCCAATTTGATATTCAATTCTCTATATGAAATTAATCTTTGTTTTAGTTAGTATTATTCATTAAATATGCATTAATACACCAAATTAACCTCAGTTTGAGATGAATGTGCTGAAGTTTGAGAAGTTGTAGCATTATATATAGTGTGTGTTGAGAGTTCAAATTAATATTATATACTATTTAGGAATTGGTTTATTTTTATTAAATGTTAATTTCCGCAAGGATTTTACCTAT
The DNA here is from genome assembly GCF_002906115.3 of Quercus suber. NCBI lineage: Eukaryota > Viridiplantae > Streptophyta > Magnoliopsida > Fagales > Fagaceae > Quercus > Quercus suber. Next base: position 1,747,239 of record NW_027069472.1, read on the forward strand.
GCCTAATTTCCTGAGGCTTCTTGGGAGTTAAAAAGAAAAAAGAAAAAAGAAGGCTACTAGGGATACATATATAGTTACAAAAAGAAACAAAACTTAGATACAGTACCTTAGATGTTATTCCTTAAGTTTCCCTCTTAAGATTCAGCCATATGGTACTTAATTAAAAAATACATTCCATCCTATAAGGAAAAATCACATGGTAGAATCTTAAAATAGGAACCTAAGGAACAACACTTAAGTACTGTATTTAAGTCTTGCCCTACAAAAATTATACTCCTTGACTATTTGTAATGTTAATAAAGATAGGAATTAATTTCAATTTATACAAGACTTCCCACCAACCCATAGTAAAATGCATAAATTTCCTCTTCTCTATTTAAATCCTAACTGCCTATCTTCTCCAAAAAAAAAAAAAAAAAAATAATAATAATAATAATATGAAAATCCTAATTATCTTCTCTCATTAGTGAAGACAATGTCATCCAAGAAAAATTAAACCCAAAACTCAACAACAACGCACTTCGTTCTTGTCAAACCCAAAACCCTAACAAAACCCTCTCCTCCACAGCACCACACCAAACACCAGACCCACATCCACCAAAACCCATAATCCACACTAGACCCGCCACCATCAGAGACCACCCCACAACCCTCACCACAAATTAAACCCAAAACCCATGCCGCCACAACCACCTAACCCATGCCTCAAAAACCTAATACAAATCGACTCAAAAAAAGGGAAGGAAGAAAGAGAAAGAGAGGCTAGACATTATAATTATAAGAAATCAACTCCTAATCTCAATACTTTTTAAGTAAAACCAAACACAAATGTTCCTTAGAAAAGCAACCAAACACAAATAACACAAACACCATTACCTACCCATTAACATCATTCAAACATGCTAAAATAAAGAAAATAACAAGATAAAGCTTAAAAGCTGCAGAGCCCACCATCTTCATCCAAGAGGATTATCTTAGTTGGTCAACTGAATGCCATTCTCGATTGCAAATGTGGATATCCTTTCATACTTGTTCACCTCTGCAATAATTTTCACCCTTCCGGTCTATCTATACTCTTCACGTAGAAAGATGACAGCCCTAACCTCCTTCCTGCCAGTCACCACCAGTTTCCTTTTCTTCTTAAAAAATCGGGCAACCTTCACTACAAGGAAAAAGACATAATACAACAAGTATTATTACCAAAAAAAAATAGAGGTAATATATATACTATTGCATCACTAGGTTGTTTTTTGTTGTAACAGTAACTTAAATTTGTTACATCAATATGAGATTGTAGCAATAATTACAATGAAATGTGTTGTTGTAATAGGTAGCCCTTATTTTACATTGAGATATGTTGTTGCAATATTTAATCTTTTATTTTACATCGATCTATATCATTGTAATAGATTAAATCTTTACTTCACATCAAATTTTGTTGATGTAATAGAGGCGAGTAATTGAGTAACAGGAAATTTTGAGAATTTGGCGCTAATTTTTTTCATTAATTTCCTCTCTCTCACCCATGTTTATCCCCCTTTTTTTCTCATCTCAATATCTCTCTCTCACCCACACATGTTTTCCTTTTTTTTTCTCATCTCAATTTCCCACTTTCTCTCACCACATCTATCTTCCTATTTTTTCTCATCTCAGATTTCACTCACACCCACACCTATCTCTCTCTCTCCTCTTCTTAGTTTCCCTCTTTATCTCACCCACCTCTATCTCCTATTTTTTTTTGCTTTTGTTTAAAAAATCTCAAATTCTCTCTTTCTCTCTCTATCTCACGCCTACCTCTTTTTTTTTTTTTTTTCTTATTCTTTTTTTCATCTTAGTTTCCCTCTTTCTCTCACCCACATTTATCTCCATGTTTTTCTTATCTCAGTTTCTCTCTCTTCACATATTTTTTTTTTCTTTCTTTTTTCTCATCCCACTTTCCCTCTTTCTCTTAAGCGTGTCTCAAAATTCAAATTTATCTACTACCTACAAAATTTTCTTGAAAGTTGCAATAAGGTGTTATTGCAATTACAAAAAAACTGTTGGGAGTCGTTATGATAAACTCTGAGACAATAGATTTATGCAACAAAAAAAAATCTCGTTGCAATAAATTTTACATATTGCAACAATTTACTTATCTCAATGTAAAATAAGGGCTACCTATTACAACAACACATTTCATTGTAATTATTGCTACAATCTCATATTAATGTAATAAATTTTAAGTTACTGTTACAACAAAAAACAACCTAGTTATGCAATAGTATATATATTACCTCTATTTTTTTTTTTTTTTTGGGTAATAATACTTGTTGTATTATGTCTTTTTTCTTGTAGTGAAGGTTGCCCAGTTTTTTAAGGAGAAGAGGAAATTGGTGGTGATTGGCAGGAAGGAGGTTAGGGCTGTCATCTTTCTTTGTGAAGAGTATGGATAGACTGAAAAGGTGAAAATTATTGCAAAAGCGAACAAGTATGAAAGGATATCCACATTTGCAACCGAGAATGGCATTCAGTTGACCAACTGAGATAATCCGCTTGGATGAAAATGGCAGGCTTTGCAGCTTTTAAGCTTTATCTTGTTATTTTTCTTTATTTAAGCATGTTTGAATAATGTGTTTTTTGTTGTAACAGTAACTTAAATTTATTACATCAATATAAGATTGTAGCAATAATTACAATGAAATATGTTGTAATAGGTAGCCCTTATTTTACATTGAGATAAGTAAATTGTTGCAATATGTAAAATTTATTGCAACAAGATTTTTTTGTTGCATAAAACTATTGTCTCAGAGTTTATTACAACGACTCCCAACAGTTTTTTTGTCATTACAATAACACCTTATTGCAATGATTTTTTCCCGTTGTAACATTCTTTTTTTCTTGTAGTGCTTGTTGAAATCGTTTCTTGCGTTGTCAATGACTGCAGACCATAGAGGATCATTAACGTCCAGGTTGTGCCCAATCTCCCACCGAGATTGGATTTCCAAAATGCACTTTAGGTTCTTGATGCAATCACATTCTTCTCTATTCATCTCTTTTCTTCTTCTCTTCTTTTCTCTCTATGTCGCTTCTTTCAACTTCTTTTCTCTCTGTGTTGCTTCTTTCTTTTTCTTTTCGTTTTTGCACTGGCATGCGTGAATAAGACCTTCTGTAACCTCAAATCATTTTCTAGATCCAGTGCAAGCAATAGCAAAGAGCCATTTCACCTTGCAATTAATGATGGTGTACAAGATTCAGTTCTCTAGATTTTCTAGGGAATTTTTTTAAATCCCAGTCATTCTTTTGTGATTTAAAGGTCTAGATTATGTCATGTCAGCAAGTATTGTTAGTGAAATGTTGTCATGGCAGCAATTATTTTTTTAATAAAAAAATCAACCTATTGCAATGAGATTTTCAAAATAAATTATTGCAATATGTAAAATTTATTGCAATGAAATTTTGTTGTTGCATAAACCTATTGTCTCAGAGTTTATTACAATGACTCCCAATAGCTTTTTTGTCATTGCAATAACACCTTATTGCAATGACTTTGTAGTTATTGCAATGAACTTTTTCCGTTGTAACGTGCCTTCTTTTTTTGTAGTGCTAGTTGAAATTGTTTCTTGCGCTGCCGACAACTGCAGATCATAAAGGATCATTAACGTCCAGGTTGTCCCCACTCTCCCACCAAGATTGGATTTCCAAAATGTTCTTAAGGTTCTTGACACAATCACATTCTTCTCGATTCATCTCTCTTCTTCTTCTTCTCTTATTTTCTCTCCGTGTTGCTTCTTTCTTCTTCTTTTCTCTTTGTGTTGCTTCTTTCTTTTCATTTTTTCACTGGCATGCGTGAATAAGACCTTCTGTAACCTCAAGTCGTTTTCCAGATTCGATGCAAGCAATAGCAAAGAGCCATTTCACCTTGCAATTAATGATGGTGTACAAGATTCGGTTCTTTAGATTTTCAAGGGAATTTTTTTTTTTTTTTTAAATCCTAGTCATTCTTTTGTGATTTGAGGGTCTAGATTATGTCATGTTAACAAGTATTGTTAGTGGAATGCTGTCATGGTAGCAATTATTTTTTTAATAAAAAAAATCAACCTATTGCAATAAGATTTTCAAAGTAAATTGTTGCAATATGTAAAATTTATTGCAACGAGATTTTTTTGTTGCATAAACCTATTGTCTCGGAATTTATTAGAACGACTCTCAATAGCTTTTTTGTCGTTGCAATAACACCTTATTGCAATGACTTTGTAGTTATTGCAACGATTTTTTCCCGTTGTAACATGCATTTTTTCTTGTAATACTTGTTGAAATCGTTTCTTGCGATGTCGATGACTGCAGACCATAGAGGATCATTAACGTCCAAGTTGTGCCCACTCTCCCACCGAGATTGGATTTCCAAAATGCTTTTCAGGTTCTTGATGCAATTCCATTCTTCTCGATTCATCCTTCTTCTTCTTCTCCTCTTTTCTCTTTGTGTTGCTTCTTTCTTCTTCTTTTCTCTCTGTGTTGCTTCTTTCTTTTCATTTTTTCACTAGCATGCGTGAATAAGACCTTCTATAACCTCAAGTCATTTTCTAGATCCAGTGCAAACAATCACAAAGAGCCATTTCACCCTGCAATTAATGATGGTGTACGAGATTCGGTACTCTAGATTTTCTAGGGAATTTTTTTTAAATCTTAGTCATTCTTGTGTGATTTAAGGGTCTAGATTATGTCATGTCAGTAAGTATTGTTAGTGGAATGCTGACATGGTAGAATCTAGACCCATAAATTATAAAAGAGTGGTTATGATTTTAAAAAATCTATTGGTGAAGTATCCTAGGAAATCTAGAGAATATGAATCCGAGAGGAACAGGTAAAATAATAAGAGTTATGCTAGCATCACTGAATTGGCCACAATTTTGTGTCACAACTCGCCACATGGCGAGTTGTGACTTGTGATTAGCAAAGGTGTGTTAGTAGGCCGTATGGGGACACAACTTTGCCAATCACAACTCATCGTGTGACGAGTTGTGAGTTGTGGCACAAAGTTGTGCCTAATTCGTTAGTCTCATCATTAATCAAAAAATAAAGTGTAAAAGTTAGATAGCAAAAAGTTCAGAGTTAAAAAAAAAAAAAAAAAATTTATTTAAGGATTGAGATTAAAAGTGATTTATGCAACTTTTAATCTTAGCTGTTGATATACAATTACATGGTGCAATAGCTCTAATTATTACAGCAGATCTACCTTCTTGATAAATGAACATTTATTTATGAAGTTTTGTTATATTCATCATAGTAAGATAGTAGTTCACTAGAATTTAAAATCCCTAGTTTAATTATAGTTTATTGTTTCTTATTAATATAGATTTGTATTTTTTTTCTAAATAACATATGGATTAGTAGTTTCGTAGCCTTGTAGATTTTTAAATATTGTGGCTTTCTCGTAAACTTATACTTTTGTAGATCTCTCAAATCCTTAATATAATTGCAACTTGCTGCTATCCATTGACGGTTCTTACTTTGCATTTTTCTTGGTGATCAACGTAGCATAACTTAGTAATCTCAGCATCGATAAATCAAAAGTCCTTTTCATTGAGGTAGAATTGAATCACATGATTATGAAATCAAATGATGCGAACATAATCTTAACAAATTTTTAAAAAAATTATTAAAAAAAATGGTAAACTACAGAGTTGGTCTCTATTTTTTATATCATATGTCAATTTGATCTCTAACCTTTTGATTGTGTCAATTTGATCCCTAACATTTTCAGTACTATGTCAATTTGGTTTCTGATGTTAAGTTTTGGATGGTAAATATTGATAAAACTAATAGTTCAAATAAAATATTATATTTTTGTTACGTCAACTAACACCTATACTACCATGTCATATCACATTAAAATTGAAAAAAAAAAGAAGCAAACAAACAAATAATATTATTCAACACATTATGATCAAAATGTAACACACAAATTCCTTCTTTTATTTTTTATTTTTTTGAGAAGTGGTAGCTGAATTTCATTAATCAAAAGAATAAGAAAACTTTACAAAGACTCTTAAGAATAATATAAAAAATGCAGGCAGTTTCTATTATTAGGACAAAGGACATTAAAATTACATTTCGAGCTAAAAAACTAATAATGAATCTTTCATCAATTTCTTGAATTCAAATGGGTAATTATAAAACAAATCCAATCTTTATGCCATTTCAAGTTTCCAAATTAAAAAAAAAAAAAAAAAAAATTTCCAGATCAGCAATAACATTGAAGACTTGGATGAAGAACAAAGAAGGGAGTTTTTTCTTTTAATTATTATTATTATTATTATTATTATTATTATTATTATTATTTTAAAGTTTCTTTTCAAGGTCCATCTTAGCCACTCCCTAGCCACCAAAACCAATCTTAGCCTTATTCTCAAGAAATGGTATTATACATGGTGAAGTTTGATTCACTTCAAACTGCCATAGAACTCAACCCACCATTGAATTCAAGAAGAAATGGCTGTGGAACCCACCAACTGAAAAGAGATTGGCTTACCTTAATGGTGGAGATCTTTGTTGGGCTTGGACAACTCAAGGGGTGTGGAGATCGACATGGACCTGGTGAAATATGAGCTAAGGGAGAAGAGAGAGAGAGAGAGAGGGACGGTACCTGGTTTTTTTTTTTTTTAGATTTAATTTTATAAAAAAAAAATTGATGAATATTTTAACCATATCTGACGTGTAATTTTTTTAAAATATTTTTTTAAGTTTATGCCGACATGGTAGTACACGTGAAATGAAAATAATATTTTATTTTGACCAATAACCACATTAATATTTTCCATTCATTACTTAATGGTAAGGACTATTTTGACACAACATCAAAATGGTAAGGACTAAATTGACACGTTTGAAAAGTTGAAGACCAAATTGATACATACCCTAAAAGGTTAGGGACCAAATAAGCAATTTACCAAAAAAAAAAAAAACTAAATTGAAACAAAAAAGTCAAAAACTTCTCAAAATATATAATAAATAAGAAATGGACAAAATTTTCAAATTCAACTCCTCACCTTTCAAAAAGTAGTCATCACTCCAACATGAGAATAACATAAAGTGATAACAAAGCTAGAACAAAGAATTGCAAGCACCAATTTGTTCTAAGAAATAAAAACAGAACTTTGTTTCTTCAAAGATCCTATTCTCGAACATTTAGAAGCATTTTCCTATGCACAATTTATGGCCCAGATTCATCATACTCTGCCTTTGCCATCCACATCTGCACTCATAAAAGAAGCAAAATCCTCTCATCAGTAACCATACAAAAGGAACTGAACTCGTTGAGATACAAGTATCAAAACATACCTGCTGAAAGGTGCTAAGTGATGCTAAGATAGATCCTCCAATCCAGACACTGTACTTCCTCTCGGGTGGAGCCACCACCTTGATCTTCATATTGCTTGGGGGCGAGATTTCCTTGCTCATTCTATCAGCAATACCTAGGAACATGGTTGAACCACCTGAGAGGACAATGTTTCCATTCAGGTCCCTCCTGATATCAACATCACACTTCATGATGGAGATATGTGGTCTCGTGAATGCCTGCTGCTTCCATTCCTATCATGGATGGTTGGAACAGAACTTCTGGGCATCTAAACCACTCAGCACCAATGGTAATGACCTGTTCATCTGGTAACTCATAGCTCTTCTCAACTGAAGAGCTGGTCTTGGAGGTCTCAATCTCCTGCTTGTAGTCAAGGGCAATGAAAGCCAGCTTTTCCTTCATGTCCCTCAAAATTTCCCACTAGGTTGTGGTGGTGAAAGAATACCCACACTCTGTAAGAATTTTCATCAAGAGATCTGTGAGGTCATGGCTAGCCAGGTCTAGACAAAGAATGGCATGTGGGAGGGCATACCCCTCGTATATGGGAACTGTATGACTGACACCATCACCAGAGTTCAACACAATACCTGCAAGGCAAAGGCGGGGTTACTTTTTGGTAAGATTAACCAGTTGTTGGGGTTACTAAAAGCTCTCAAAGTTTTCTATCTTTGTAGAACTAACACTGCTAGACTAGATATCATTGTCATCATCTTCTACGCTTAAGAGACTTTTAGTATCTTCAACTCTTTGATCATGTTATTAATTACCTCTTTCAGACTGGCTTTTCTTCCCTCAATGAAGTTCCAAAGTTCAGGAACTACATGAGTTGTAGTCACTCAATTCTAGCAAAGCATCTGCTATAGCTTTGTACACTTCCTCCCTCCATACACTCAACTCCTTTAGCTTACTATCAAATTTATCTATCACTTCCTGCCTTTCAACAAATTGGGACAGTCACAGTGCTAATTCACTGTTGTCTAGAATGTTATGTAGCTCTATCTTCAATTTTTCACAATAAGATTGCTGATGAATTGGTTACAAAACATCACTTGTGTTACAATGTTTTGGAATTTAAAACCAACTTTATTTCATTTTTCATGATTTGAAGAATTGAAAGCACCCTATAATAAGAGAAAAAACAGATAATAATTCCATTTATTGGAGTTGGTCTTTATTCTGCAAGGAAAAACCTGGAAAATTCTTCATACTGTCTATTGTCATAGAAAAAACCAATGTCCCTTTACTACCTCCTTGACAACAACAACCTAACGTATTTTTATCCAAGAAACACCTAAAGTTTCTATGGGTCTCAGGTATCCATATTTGCCTTGTCAATATAGATTAAAGCAAAGCATCAAAGAGAACTTTAAACTATATGAAATAAGTAAAAAAAATAGAAGGCAAAGAAAAGTACCTGCAAAATTCCATCAACAAATTCTGTTTTGAAAGGATGCCAAATTTGATTACTTACATTGCCTTGCCACGATGAAATTAGCTCTGCTGATTTTAGCTCCCAATCAATAGGGTATTTTTTGAAGCACACACCTTTAAACGGTTTCTCATCAACACAAAGACATCACATCTTTTTGTTTTGTTTTGTTTTTGTTTTTTTTTTTTTTTTTTTTGGAGAGGACAAATGTTAGCAAAACATAATGGCAGTTGATAATATACATAAAAAGTTGAGCATTTTCAGTAAACATTAACCATGTGCAGAAGAAAATAAGCAAAATCTTACATTTATCGATTCTTTGCGAGCATGTTGCAGCTCAAGGCTACTCCTTTGCTCCTTAAGTATCAGAGTTTGGTTAAGGTTGTCCATGGATTGCAACTCATCCACTTTTTCCTCCAATTCTTTTCTCGGGGCATCAATTTGGATGGTTGATATATAGTCGTGTTTTGTAGAGCTTTGAGCTTTCAACTATAGTAGTTACGATGTTAGCTTAATGTAAAGCTATTATTGTAGTTGGTTCACAACAACTATCATCAAGTAAATGGCAGACAAAGTTTTGGCAAGAACCACATGGAATTCAATCTAAACAAGTTCTAGCTAGAACTACATGGATTCATGGAATTGAATCTAAATTCTAAATTGGGTAGCAGATAAAGGCAAAATATGCACATAAAACTGTAATTTGAATACCATTTTTTTTTTGCAATAGAAACACATTTAAATTGTTCTATAGCAAATGAAGGAAAACAATACTTATCGAAGACAAAAAATGCATATGATACAAAAGGTTGATATGATGTTCAAGTAATCCTATAGGCATAACAAAAAAAGAGGACCATCTTTACACTATAAAAAAACAACCAATCTTGGATGATATTACCAAGACCATATATCTAGCATTGCAAATGGATAGAGCCCATACATGGCTACACTCATACATAAGAGATCATTTACAAAGTTTCATGCTCACCTTCTCCCTCTCAATGAGTAAAATTTTCCTCCAGATCAATTTGGGCCTCTTGCTTCTCCAATTCTTTAACTTGCTGCTGCAACTTTGCATTTTGTACTGTGACAAACTGTGCCTTCTTCATTGCTAAAGAATAGATTAAGTATGAGATAAGCACACATGTCTAGCACTTCAAAATGCTGCAAAACATAATGCTAATTCAAATTAGTCAGATCTTAGTTGCTTAAAATAGACTGAAAAGATGCAAAAGAATAGTAGAAGACAGAATCTAACAAAGTTTCAATGTAGGATATACGACTGAAGCAAAGGTAGTGCTAAATTGACTGAATTTCATAAGGAAGTGAGAAACAAAGCCGCAAGTTAAAAGTGTAACACCAACCATAAGGCTAAAGAGGCAATGCTATTCAAAATGTTGCAATTCTCTCAAGTATTCAAATGGAGTTTAAATGATGGACTATTTGATATTCAAACATGATTTATTCTCCCATTTCACATTTAAGTTTACTACAATAATTAAAATACTAGCAAAGAATGCATTCACAATCTTAATCAAAACTAGACTGCCATTATATACCAATCAACCTATCCTTCTGCAGATTCAGCAATTTTTTATACCATAGACACCATTAAGCACACTCTTTCCAGACAACTTTTCACAAGTATAGTTTGTGGGGGTATTGCCTGGCTGCTTGAGTCTTGCCAGAATGCAAAGTTGTTTTTATTATCTAAAGACATTTTGAACATACTAAAAGCTTTACTCCCATCCTAATGCATGAAAGATAATATGAATATGTCAGGGCAAGTTTGGAAGACATAGAAATATTGATTTCCGGAGTTTTGTGCCACGTTGTCTATTTCGGTGTTTATGGCGGGAATAGAATGCTAGATGCTTTGAGAACTCTGAACGGTCAATCCTTGATATAAAGTCCTTTTTCTTTCCTACTCTCCTTGAATGGAGCTTAGTCTTGCCTTCATGCTCTTTTTTGTCCCTCCCTGTCCTAGTTTTTTTTTTTTTTTTTTTGATAGGCCTGTCCTAGTTGATCAATGTAATTTGGGTTCTTAATTTCTGCCACTGTAGTAAATTTTAGTGTACTTGGGCTAGCTATTCTTTAATAAAAAGTGCTTATGTTATTTATCAAAACAAAAATGAAACATTATCCATTAAGACTGCCACCCATAATAGCATGATTACCATTCCCAAAATGAGAAAATTAAAACAATCTTTGGATAAACCTTCCTAATTTCAATAATCAATTTACTAAATATCTAAATGTTATACTCTTTCAAAGTTCTCATTTCACAACAATTTCAGAATAGTTAAGATGAATTTCCCAAATTTTCCACCCAAAAAAAAAAAAAAAAAAAACACTAAACACTTATCATGAATTCTATTTTCCTTTCCTCCTCTACTCAATTTTCCCAGCAAACAAACAAAGTGATAGTTAACAAAAAAAAAATATATATATATATATATATATATATAAATAGAGAAGAGAGAAGGGACACGAACCATTGGGGGTTTAAATAATGGAAGCTGAGAGAAGGAACGCGATGCTTAAGGTTGAAGCAGCAATGGCGCTCTATTCCTGCTCTCACAAACCCTAAATGCCACACGAAATCTCTCTCTCTCTCTCTCTCTCTCTCTCTCTCTCTCTCTCTCTCTCTCTCTCCTCTCTCTCTCTCTCTCTCTCCGTGTTTTCTAATTTGTGAATATAATCAACGACAACTCTCACACTACTTTTGGGAGTTCATAGAAAAATTGAATGCAGTGAAAGTGCAACGGAAATTTATAAAATGAAAATATATATATATATATATATATATATATGAGAAATATATATATATATATATATATTTTTCAAAATTCCGAATTAATGTCCAGCCTTTACCCAAAATAAGAAAAAGGCCAAAAACATGTTAAACTATTCTATTAAACGGAGTCGAAATTTCTCATTTCGAGAATATGTTAAAAGGGTAGAAGTAAGTTTGTGTTGTTTCTAACCCACTTAATAAACGGATTGTGCTAAAATGAAGAATTTCAGTTACTTATTAAATGGATTGAGTTAGAGTTAAATATTTGAAAACTTTTACCTTAATATGATACGAATATGAACATGAACTCAACCTGTTACTATAAATTGTTACCCCTAACACTATGAAATTCTTATAAAAGTCTAGATTTTTTTTTAATTGATGTTAGGAAATAATCTATAAATGGTCCGGATTGTAATCATGTTAAAGGATTAGTTTGGTTATGTATATATGAATGTTTAGATTCCTTCATGTTTGTTTTTGCCTATGAATCTTTTAAAATTTTTCTTTTTAGAAAGCCTATGAATCTCATGTAAGAAGAATTTGTTCTTTCCAAAAATCTTTGTAACTTGAAATATGTCATATATTTTAATTATGCTTTATAACATTATTAATAATAATATGTCAAAAGTAAAATAAAATTGGATTGAATAAAAATAACAATAGTAATAGTATAGAAACTCAAATGAAAGAAAAAGATGTTAAGATATAGCATATATACCTTATAATATTTACGTTTATAGAACCATAACATTAGCAATTTAAAAAAAAAAAAAAAAAAAATCTATCAACAAGTTTCTTAAGAAACCAGTGCCACCTATTACCATAACCATATGTAAGAATACTATATATAATTAAAATTTATCTGATTTGATTGATTTTTGCTAATGAGAGATATTGAATAATTTTTCAAACTTATAAAAAAAAAATTGAACACTTATATTGATCATTTCAACATATATCATATACTTTGAAGTTAGGTTCTATAGTTAAATGAAAATCCAAGAAATTTACTTTCAAGACTATTGTGGCTAATTTAGACGGCTAAACCCTAACCTGACCTTTACGCATCCGAAATCATATCTTCAAGTGTCTTTTACATAAGCTAGAAATAGTTTTGTAGTGTTGAGGTTTTTTTGTTGTACAATAATATTCTCTCAGTCATCTAGAAAAAAAAAATCCAATGTGATATACATATAGATTCTAGAATTAAATTTTCATCTTTTATGATTGAGAAACCCATTTCTTGAGAATAATTCAGATACATATTGGTAGATTTTTGCCTTCCCTATGCATGAAATTGAAAACCATAAAGCATGCTGTGCCTACATATGTAAGTGCTAACTGAGAGAGAAAACGGTGGGTGCTAGATGGGATTTGTTAAGCAGAACATGCATTGCATTTAAGAAAACAACATAAAGTGGTTTCATTTGGAATCTTGGATCACCTAAAGCTTCTACCGTATCGTTATATTATCTTGACAGTACCTAAAAAATTGTTTATTTCGGTTTTGTGGAACAAGTGATTCCTGCTCAGTTGATCTTGAATTTTGTGGAGCACAATTTAATTTTAAAGTTGTAGGTGGGGGTAGTTTAAAAAAAGGGATGGAATTCCAATGAAATTGTCTGACTTTAATGAACATATTACTATATTAGCAGTTAGAACTATCTGAGATGCCACCTTCCTCTGATGAAGAAAAAGAACCTCTCAGGACAAACTTAGACTAACCCAAGGGCTAAACCAAAGATTCTTGCGTAAATAAATCATCACAAAAATGTTTTCAAATCCAAACTCTCAGTTTTACATTAATAAAGAGATGGCATACATTGACTAGTAAAACTGGTGAGTGAGTTTTTATAAGGAGGGATGGCATACATGAGACTGTTAATTAGAAAAATATTAAGGAGTGAATAAAAAATTAACTCATAATATGTCTATTTGATCATAGTATCAAAGTGATGAAAATCCTTGAGTTTCATGTAGGAAAGGAAAGAGATTATATGAGTTTATATGCTCATGGATTATATATCGGATTGGGTTTAAGCACGTGTGAACTGAGCCCTTTACTCTTGAACAATATGTGTCTGCTCACTAACGACTATATTCATAGTTCCTCGTTCATATTCGTTGAGCACGAACCTTGAAGGGCTTAGTCTCAGAAACTGATTCTGGCAGGAATGATCCCTGCTTTTGAGCTTGCTAGGAGTTGTTCTTGTTCCCCTTGTTCGTGCTCCAAGGCGGCTCGTGAAATCACAATGGTGCTCGGTTCTGGTTGCCCTCGAGTTGGGGTGTCCCATTGGGTCCAGTCCTAGGGCTTGTGGGTCCATATTGACATGTGACTCAAGGGCCATTCGGGGCCTACTAGGCCTAACTTTAACGATGGGCTTGCTGGGGTTATTTAATCTCTATATAAATTGACATATGACTCAAGGGCCCATTCCAGCAGAAAAAGGTGACACCAGGGCCCCCTCAATTAATCTTCTCTGCTAATCATTACTCGGAATAATGGAGAAAAGTTAAATGCCCTACTCAATATTCGCTTTTTTACATGTTTTTGTTTTTTCTCATACTACTAAATTACTAATTTGACCCTAGGATTTCAAAAGCTCATCTCGCGGTGGCAGTCGTAGTAGGTCCATTACAAGCTCTTTTTTTTTTTTTTTTTTTTACTTACATGGATTCATTTTGTATGGTCTAAATAAAGAAGGCCCATACAAAATACTGAAGGCAAATTGAAGGCCCATACATATCATTATTGGGCCAGATTAAAATAACCAATGCCTATATAAGCAAAATTTTAATATTTGCAAGAGAGAAACGAGTCTTGTGACCAGTAAAATCACTACAAAACAGAACTCAACTGATTGAATGCGTGGATTCCGGTTAGTAAAACTGGTAGAATCTCTGATAGTTAAAAAAGATATTTGAAGTTTAATTTCTGTCTACACCAAAAATCGATTGGTGTTTTAGTTTAATGATAAAGAGTTATCATCAAATGCGGATATCATAAGTTAAAACTCTCTTTAAAAAAAAAAAAAAAAAAACTGAATGCTCACCCAATTGAATATCTTGCAAGTGCAAAATATGTCAATTTCTGAAGGTTTAATTTTAGCAGAACATATGCCAGTTGTGGACACCAAGACCAAGTCCTTGCAAAGTGACTGATGCTCCAATACAGGGGGTCCAACAATCTCCCCATTAGATTTTTGCTAGTACAATCAATATTCAGCTGTGCCTGAAAATAAATTATCCTCTGAGACCTTGTAGCTTGAAGTCCTTATGCTATGGTTTTGAACTTGTCCATATATTGAAGAATATATTCATTTTATTTTACTGTCTACACCTAAGTTAACAGCAAAAACAAAGAAGGGTACTACAGCACTAATAGCAGTGTCACTGTCCTGTCACTTTGGAGAATTCAATCACTCTGTTTCCTCCCGTGCAAAACAATAGTGTATGATTAATTCGTTTTTTTGATAATCAACAAATTTTATTAACAAAAGAACAGAAACTACAAACTAGAAACCAAAATATTAGTACATCACGAAAAAAAAAAAGGGGTGGTGGTGCAGAACCAAGAATAAAACAACCTAAATACTTATCAGTCAAATTATTGTTGAAAATCATACAAAGATTTGTATAGATGTTATTAATGGACCATCCATTACATCTCCATAGAGGATCTAGATTCTATGTTCAGATACTACCAAATTAGCAACTCTTTATTAGTTTATTCAGTTTATTAGTTTATTTAGTTTATTCAGATTAATAAGTATATTAATATCTTCCCGGAATAAAAGCCAAATTGCGCATATCATATTCTGTAGGCTGTAGCATAGCTAAGCACAATGTACACACATATTCCACTAAAGACTACTAACTTAGCACATCTTGTGTGAGTGTGTGTTTGGTCAGGTCAACTCAATTTATCATCATAGTTTAAATCACAACAAATAAAATAGAATAAAACCAAACCCAAACAAGTAAGAAGCACAGAGAAATGTAGCTACTTCCGGAAGTTTTTTTTTCCTTCTTCTTCTAGTTTGGCCATTGGCTTTATCTGACACAGGTTTATCTTAAATTTTTTTTTTTTTTTTTGGTTTATCTTAATTGTTATCCACTTTTAATTCTTCCCTTCACAAATTTTAATAGAATACACAAATACAATAATGCATATATATATATATATATTTTTTTTTTTTGAGAATATATGCATATATATTTTTTGATAGCTGAGTTTGAAAATTTTGAATGACAACCTTTGGACTCACACTAACATTCTGCCTTAGAATTCCTTCAAATCACTTTCATTACATATTGACAAACATATTCAAGTACCAAACTTTTTTACAGTCTCATTGACAACTCACACAAAATTGTTGTTTTGTTGTACAGATCGATTTGACATAAAAAGATAAAACCCAATTTCTCATCTTATCCTTATCTTCTATATGGGAAAAACAAACAGTATCAACATCATGATTTCATCTAAACATAAAATATATTGATACATGAACATGGGCTGTCACAAACTCAGTCCATAAGGCCGAAAGTTATACACTAGGACCCACTATCGACTCACATGGGACCCACCGGAGCCACTCTTTTAAAACTTCTTCACATCATCCAAATATTTTCCAGTATAGGTTAATTTTCTGACCGATTCAACTCTACTTTCTGACTCAGCTATTCAGAATTCTGACTCAAAAACCATAATTTTGTTCTAATTTTGGAGCCAGGCCTAATTTCTATTCGATTCGATGTGTACTAGTACATGATACTGTGATGCTTACTTTAGAGTATAATTATGAAACAAATTGGGAAATTTATTGTGTTATTGAACTTTATTGGTTGTGAGATACTAGAACATCCCTCTTTGTCACTATGGTAGATAATGTTAAATAACACGCAATGTGGACCTCCCCACCAGCTCAAGATAATATCACAGAAGGTACTGTCACTTGGAATTACCATGCCTTGAGGGCCCCAAAAATGTTAGCTTAGCGACCACAGGCCCAAAGAAAAGAAGTAAAAGAAGCAAGCGAAAAATCACGTTTTGTTGTAATTGGTATATAATAAAAGTAGTGTGAACAACAGATTCATATGAAACTATTAGTAACAATGTTCGCATAATAACTAAGCATGTCTACCGAAAAAAATTGTAAAAAATATTATGAACTTAGCGTTGGTCTCATGAGAAAAATGATAGATATATATATATATATATAGGTCTAATATGCTAGTATGAGTCACCAGCCATCAAAGATTTTTCCACCTCCTCTTGTTAATGTGGAATGGGCTCCCACTTGTTACTTGTTAAGGTCATAGGCTTTCAAGGACCCCATGTTGTGGTGCCACACAAATTGCTCTCCTTTGAATCAGGACAATATCGCTTTCTTTCTTTGTAAATTGCAGTAAAACTTACCATCTATTGGATTTCGTTATTTGTTGTGCCCAATGAGAAGATTACTTGGATCAATCAATATGGGAAACAAGATATTAATTTTCAGGGAAGTATCCTGTGAGAAACAGGATATTAATTTTTAGAGAAGTATCTTTTCGGGGTGAGCTAAGACATTGACTCGGTGAATGTCCCAAAAAAAAAATGATATTGACTTAGTGATAGCTTCTTTTCTTTTCTTTTTTTGGTTGAATATAGCTTCATGCTTATCGTTTCTCTCTATTTTTCTCTTTTTTATTATTTCAAACTCCCTCACTTTATTATTCTTATCTAAGTATTCTCAGTTATCACTTTCTCTCTTATTATTTATTTTTCTTTTTTTCTTTTTGTTTTTCTCTTTGATAGTAGAAAAGAAATTGTAATATGTCATGTATTTATGTTTTTTTTTTGTTGGTAACATTGATCTATTCAAGTTATTGCTTTATTAAAATTTATATAATTTAAATTTTTTATTGACCACCCTAAGAAAAAAAAAAAATATTCTTAAAGCAACCAATGTATAGCATCTACATTGTTGGTGCTAAAATTTTTAACTTTTAGCATCTAAAAAAACCACTTTATCTATTTTAACTTATCATTTCACAATTCGCTCCACGTCAATGCTCTTATTTTCATAACAAAGCTAAACACTATTCATTTTTTAAATTGTTTTTTCTCTTTTTTTCTCTCTCTCTCTTTAAGCCACCAAACCGACGCCTCTCTTCTTCTTTGTCTCTCTATCTTCTTCTTCTTCTTCTTCTTCAACTCATAGCCACCACGGCTGTAATACCCCGATTTGATTTTATGATCATCACCGTCATCGTCATTATTAATATAGAGTTGAGGTACTATATGTGTGTGCATAGTAAGATGGGAGTAGACAATTTTGTGGTATTACAAAATAGGTGAGAAGATTAAAGTTTTAGTGCGTACAATTTAGGGCAATAGTTAAAATAATAAATAAATAAATAAAAGAGAAAGATGTTTTATGGGCCTCCAGGAGACTAAAGAAATAAGTTTAAGTGGGTTTTAAACTACAGCCTACTACCCCACTAAGCCCACATCTCTGATGCGTCAAATATAAGGTAGATGAAGAGATAAATTAGGGTTTTTCATAGAAAGAGATTCATCACTAAGGAGCTAGGAGGTGTATTCTTTCCTTGGAGTTAATTAAAGAGGCAACCAAAGAATTCCAAGTATGATTTTTCATTCGTTAGCATCAAGGAATTAAAAAGTTAGAACCTTATCATGGAATCGGTAGTGATGGGTAGATTGTTTAAAAGGGGATTGTTTACACTATAAACCCTAATTCGTGCAGATGATTTTACGTTCTCCATTGGGTTTGTTAGGACATATATGTTTTAACTTGTTTAAGAACATATGTCACTTAGTTATGTATATTGGCTAATCCTTTGACAAAACGCACTTTGTTTGTAATTGGGTAGTTCTAGGTGTTTTTAATACTTCAAGAAACAATGTTTCAAGGTCAAGTGTTGAAATCATCAAGTCTGTCCAAGAGAAAGCAAGTTGAAGTGCAAAATTTATAAAGCTCGACACCTCTCGACAGCTACCTCGACACCTGCTATCTGTCGAGATTTAAAAAGTCAGATTTCCAATCTGATTTTCTTGGGATCCGTGAATATGTTTTTGGGCCCTCTTTTCTTCCACATTGACATCGAAAAACACACCCATGACCCACACAAACCTACACTACCGACAACTAGGAACCCACACCACAGATCCAGTGCCCCACGCACGAACTAAGACCAAACTTCAATCCAAAAGCAATGTGACTCCTTAGCCATGTGCGTTGTTGCTTGAGAAGCAAGGTGTGACTTGTCTCTTCTCCTATGATAGGCTTCTCCTATGATAGGCTTCCCATTGATGATGTTCAAATGAAAGCTTGTTCTTACGCCCACGAACCCACACTGAAAAACAGAGAGAGAGAGAGAGAGAGAGAGAGAGAGAGAGAAGAATAGCCTTTTTTTTTTTTTTTGGCTACAATAGACTGCCAAAGATGACAGTTTACTGTAGCAAAGTTGGTAAAATGTAAACCTATGGCACCACTGATGTAGCATGTATTTTATTGTTTGTGGTGCTAAAAATAGCAATTTGGTTTTTTAGCATCACCAATACTAATGCTCTAAGAACTAGCATTGGGGGTATAACACCCCGCAGTTGCTATTTTAGCAACTAAACCCTTAAATTCATGCTCCATCCTAGTATGTAAACCCAAAAATTTTTAATCTCGCACTCTCTTTCTTCCTTTTACTTTCAAAATCCTCTCTCCTCAATCTTTTCTCCTCTCTATCTCACGCTCTTTCCTCTCTTCCTTTCACAGTGAGACTTCTTTCTCTCTTAAGATATGCTTTGGGTGGTCGTGGTTTCAAATTGGCTTTGGGTGGCCTAAAATGTGGTCATGGTTTCAAATCAAATGGTGAGGCTTCTTTCTCTCTCAAGATCTGCTTTGGGTGGCCATCATTTCAGATTGGCTTTGGGTGGCATGAAACGTGGCCATGGTTCCAGATCGGCATGGCCGTGAGTTTCATATCGAGTATCGGGTTGTGGGTTTTAGATTGGGTATCAGGTTGTGGGTTTCCAATGGCCATAGAGTCATGGGGCTGTGGGTGGCCATGGGTTTTGCTTGTTGTGGCCGCCATTGGTCTTGGGTTTGATGCGTTTTGCTTGCTGTGGCTACCGTGGGTCTTAGGTTTGAGGGGTTTTGCTCACCACTCTATCTTCCGCCTCCCTTTCTCACCAATGAGGATTGAGATTTCTAGGATTGATTTTTGGATTTTTGGGGCCGTAGTATAGCCATGCTATGGGTCTTCAAATTGATTTTTTGATTTATGAGATTTCTGGGATTGAGGATTGAGATTTCAGGGATTGATTTAGTTTAAGTGTGTGTGTGTGTGTGTGTGTGTGTGTGTTTTTTTTTTTCCTATGGGATTGATTTTTGGATGGATGCTAATTGTGGTGGTGGTCGAGGTTAGTTTTGGTTATGGTGGAGTTATCCAGTTTTGATCGTGGGTGTGGTGGTTGCCAGTTGGATATATTTGTTGTTGTTGTGGGTGAAGAGAGAGAGAGAGAGAGAGTAGAATTTTTTATTACGCTCTGTTTGTTTCACTGGAAAACCTTTTATAAAGATAGTTTTTCACATTGTCTAGTGTTTGGTAACATAAAAGAAAAAAATTGGTCAATGGAAAACTATCTTTGGCCAACGGAAAACTCTTATAAAAATAAGGCTTATTTTCTATAGATTGTTTTCCAAAAAAAAAAATAGAAAACAATCTCTCTCTCATGCAGTGCATAATTCTTATAAATATTATCTTCTTCTGACTAAGGAAACAATATTTTCTTTCGTTCATTCAGCCTTTCTCACAATAAACTCTCTCATTTTTTCTCTCATCTCACACCCTCACTATCACCCCCTCTGGCCTCTTCTCTTCCCACAAATTTCTCTCTCTATCTTCCTCTCTTCTCTCTTTTTCTTCCTATTTCTTCTCCCCTCTATAATGTTGTTTTTTAATAAGTTTTTTTTTTCCTTCTCACAAATCCGTCAACAATTCTATAACAATTTTTGGTATTTATCAAACTACTTGGCTTATGTGGCATTTTGAACTATTTAAAATGGAATTTATGGGTATAATGGTTATTTTAAATTATGAGAACTATGGTTAATATATATATATATATATATTGCTAGGGGTGTTCGCAGTGTGGTGCAGTGCGGTTTTGGGCCATTTTTAGCACCGCACTTTGCATACGGTTTAGCTAAAATCATAATTGCACCACACCTTGTTTTTGCTGTCACATATGCGGTGTGATGCGGTTTAGAGTTTAGCTAAAACCATAACTGCACCGCATCTCATTTTTGCTGTCATATGTACGATACTATGTATAAGATGCAGTTTGAATTCGGTATATTTTTCAAATTTTGGGTTTTTCTTACTTAGCCCAAACTAATTTTTCTCTTTTTTTGGGGCCAAGTTTTAAATTATTGAGCTAGTTTTCCTTTATTTTGGGTTGGCTTTTCTAGTCAACACTTGCTAAGATTATTAAATATATATATATATATATTTTTTTTAACTAGGGTTATTAAACTATTAATAATATATTTAATATTAAAAATAAATAAATATATTAATATATAGAGAGGGTGCGGTGCAGTTATGCCATTTTGCGGGGGTTTTGGTGCA
>NW_027069472.1:1769301-1888731 GCF_002906115.3 Quercus suber
TAAAGCTCGACACCTCTCGACAGCTACCTCGACACCTGCTATCTGTCGAGATTTAAAAAGTCAGATTTCCAATCTGATTTTCTTGGGATCCGTGAATATGTTTTTGGGCCCTCTTTTCTTCTAACCCTAAACATATAAAAGGATTATTTTAAGAGCCGTTTTGGGTGACACAAGTTGATTATCATTGAGCAATCTCTGTTTAAGCAATTGGTGATCAACAGACGAAGTTCTTGACCTAGTTCATCTTCCATCAAGAAGTTGCTGTGTATTTGCACCATAGGGTTTTGTAACCAAGCATCTTCCTGTATTCATCAGAAAGGATGATCGAAGAACTTTGCAGCCAACCATTCTTCCTCAGTTGGTGTTCTGAAGTCGCGTACTTAGATCCGCGCATTAGGTTAGTCACGTACTTGGGAGCCGTGCATCAAAGGTGGAGACTGTCACTACAGATCAAGTCCAATTGGGTATTGGGGTAAGGGTTCAACTGTAGGTTGGTAAAGTACTTGGAGATTCCTTTACTTGTAACCGCTTGATTTGATAATAGTGGAGTTTCGGGGTGGTGACCTGAAAATCACCCGGTGGGGTTTTTGCCATTAGGGTTTTCCCATTCGTAAACAAATCACCGTGTTATTTATTTTCCGTTGCATATTTAGTTGATTGGTGATTTGTTTGTGCTTCCATAAAATTGCATGATTAATTGATTAATTAATTACTGGCTAAATTAATTAATTAGGGTTAATTACAAGGGGTCATTCAGATTGTGACCTATCAAGGTTATATACATATTAATTCCTAGATTGCAAATCTTAATTCAAGGAAAACATGGCTTTTACGTTTCCTGGTGGTTATATAGATTAGATTGACTTAATGTTTTATTATTATTTTTTATTTTTTTTACTTTGGATTATAAAGCCACGGATTACATTTAAGAACAATGCCACTGTGTGCATTCTAGTACAAGCCGTAAATTGAAAAAGGTTATGTATATGGCTTTACTTCTTCTTTTGGTTATATGTATATTAAATCGTAGGTAGCCACATGGGTTTTTGTGATTTGTGCGGTTTGGTGAACACTCCTATATATTGCTGTTGATTTGTGCCACTATAGTACACTTCCAATGTACTTAGTTTTTTTTCTAATAAAATTTCTTACGTTACTTATCAAAAATACTGTTCATATACATGAACAAGATGAGTATTTGAGATCATGAAAATTGGACAGCTAATTTTGATTGTATCCATTGTCAAAATTTTAGTTTGAAAACCAAATTCATACTTGGTTTTTTTATATTTTTTTATATTAATTACATTAGGTGGGTTTACACAATACACATATTATACATGTTTTAAATTATACAAGATATGTTATAAAAATTGTGGATACCAAACACTAAAAAACGTTCTCAAGCCCATTTTCAACGTTGTTACCAAACACCAAAAAATGATATAGTTTTCCAGAAAATGCTCTCTAGAAAATAAACCATTTTCTAGAAAATGTTAGTGCTGAAACAAATAGAACGTTAGTATTTTATTAGATAGTTCATATTATTTTATTGGGTTGTATGTAAATTTTTTTTTTTTTTTTTTTTAAGAATACTAAGTATTTTGTATGTAAAATAAAAATTGTGATATAGGGTGGATTGTAAAGTGAGTTGGTATAACAGATAAAACAAGTTTTTAGATGGGAAATTATCAACCGGTTCCCATCCCCGAATTCTAATGCTATAAGGGATTTGATTGAATCTAAGGCTTTAGATTTTACGTAATATCAAAAATAAATTAAATCAACTATATGGGCCTAACCAAAAATTAAATAAAAACTAGTAGTTATATCTATTTATCAGCTTTTATTTTCATGACTTTTTTTAAACAATTTGACAGTTACCTTACCTCAATTGGTGGAAAGCAAAACTCTAATTCTTCTCATAAGGAAGAGCGCGTAGTACTATTGAGCTGCAATGCCTTAATTATTTTTTATTAATATTTATTGATACTTAATATATATCTTTTATAATTGTCTTTTCAAATTTTATGAACTCTAATTAATTAATCAAACTAAATATAAATAATTATCATATACTAATATTTATCTTTTATGAAATTTTGTATTTCTTCCCCTTTATTTTGGGCCGACGTTAAGTGGGTTTTTTAGTTTGACTTATGGCGTGAGATTAAGAAGGTTGAGAAGAATCAAATTAAAGCCGAAACTTTCGCTTTCATTACCTCATCAACCTTATCTTCCCGGAAGTTGGTTTCTACGTTGTAATTGAAACGATAGGCGATGGGGCCTCCTTTAGTTGGATAGAGACGATTTCTCGACACTTTTTCGTCTTTTGCAAATGTTGTTGAAGTTACAGACTAAAGATACCACTTGTGGAATATCTTAAGAGTGGCTTTTTATCACCTAAATTCACGAATTTTAGCATTTTCTTAATTAATTGGAGAATTTGAATGATATTAGTTTTATTAATTATTCAATCTATTTATTTACTCTAAGCGTATATTATCTGTAGCATACTTAAATTTTGCGTTCCAAACAAATCAAAAAACATGCTGTGTGAATGTATGCCATGATAGTGCAGCAAGTCTTTTGAGTCACCAAGACTTTTGGTCTTGGATTCAAGTTCCCCTTATCTCTATTCTCTACTAGTAAATACGCAGGTGTATATCTCCCTTCGTGTTGCCGTGGGCGTGTAAGGGTTGCCACGCTCTCCGCCAACTCTTTTTTGCTTACCAAAAGAGATATCAATATAAGAAACCATAGCAATTGAAAAAACATAACCTCAAATAAAGGTTGTTTCAAGCAACTTAGAACGCCTCTTCACTTTTTTTTAATCTTCCTGAGCATTAAGATCCCTACCCCACCCCAAATCACTCATTTTGCTTTCCTCCACAAATCGAAAACACAAAAACCAAACCTTAGATGGTGTTGCACACTATTAGAGTTTAGACCCCAATTTCGAAAGTCTGAAGTCTGAAATTACTCGCATACTCATAGAAAACAAACTCGAGATAAACACTTGTTGAATTTTTACTTTGATCTTTTTTTTTCTTTTCTTTTTTTAATGACATCTCTAATTTGCTAAATAGGGAAAGCAAATTTTGAATAATAATTCAATTGCTCAAAATTTTTGTTATGTGTGGCTAACTGGCTATGCGGCTATGCCCACTCACAACTAGTTAGTAATTCAATTTTGGGATGGATTATTACTCTTTATAAATTTTAGAAAAATATCATTTCTTAAAGAAGGTATCATGTGTGTATGCACTGAGATTCTAAGAGCATTCACATCCGGACTGCCAAATAGGATATATAGGACAGATTTAGCATTAAAGCCTAAAAACCACCCAACATCCGGACTTGTAAAAGCTTAGAATTGCAAAAAAATTTGCAATACTACTACAGTACCATCATAAATTTACGATGGCACTATAACAGCATTGTAAAACAAAATAATAATTTTGTATTCTCACCTATAAATATCTGCCATTTTCTCTCTCTTCACATTGTCTCATCTTCTCTCTCTCTCTCTCTCTCTCTCCAGAACATTCTCGATCTCACATCTCTCTCACAGTGGTTCTTTTTTTTTGGCGTGGTCATGGGTCTCGCGAATTGGGTCAAGATGGTGGTTCGGCGGCGTGGTCCTGGCGAAGTGGGTCAAGATCGACGTGGTGGTTGATCAAGTGGTCGAGATCATCGAGTAGTGGAGATCGGCGTGGTTCATGGGTTTTGATCAAGCAGTGGATTCCGCATGGTTGGACTTTGGATTTTGGATTCGAATTGGTTGGTTTGGTAGTGGTGTGGTGGTGGTGTGGTGATTGATGATGGTGGAGGTGGGGGTTGCCATGGTGGTGGCTAGGTGGTGCCAAGTTTGTTTAGTTATTTTTTAATGGGTTTGTGGTTGGTTTTTGGTTGGTTTGTGGCTGGATATTTGCTGGGTTTGTGGTGAGTTTGGTGTCATAGAGGTTGCTGTGTGGTGGTGACTGGGTTGTTGTGTGGAGGTGGTGTAGTTAAGAGGGCGGTTGCTGTGTAGATGGGTATATTGGGCTATCTCTGTGGTACTTGACCACTGATTGAGAGAGAGGAAGAGAGACAAAAATTAAAGAGAGAATGAAATATATTTTATTGTATAATTTATATTATTTTAATGTGTTATATTGTAAAATAAAAGTTAAAATGCTAGATATATTGTAAAATGATATTATATAATTGATAAAATAATTTTTTGATATGGTAAAATATAATAGGATGTAAAATCTAGATGTGAATGCTCTATCAGATCGTGTGTCCTAATAATATGTGGAGTCCACAAACTATGAGAGTTTTGTCGCACGCACTTGAAAGTTGAGACAGAAGATAATTTTTCCATTTCTAAAATCCTTTCTTGATTAATTTTGAGATTGATTATTATTTCAGATAAATTTTAGGAGAGTATCTTCAATCTCAAGAAAGGTAAGCGTTTTTTTTTTTAATGATATATTATTGATCCTAATTGACATCAAGATATAATATTGGAGTATTTTGATGGTTGTTCAACTATATGAAAGTATGTGACAAGAAATTATTCAGGTTATCAACGACCAACTAGATGATGATGATATCCAATAATTATAGAGCAAACATAAATCTAACAATTGTTTTAGTCACCCCAGCGTAGCTGGGAGGAAGACTTTCGTGTCTATTAGTAAGTGATAAGATTGTTTAAGTCGGTTTAGAAAGCACTCTCAAATATTTTATTTCAACTTTCACAACTATTCCTTTAGAACTATAAATTAGTAATTCCATGCTTATCAGCTAAAACTAATACGTAATTCAATATACAAGAAGATACTATAATTACATTATATTTGCAATTAACCACTCTTTATATGTATTTGATTTATAGGTGCTGATAGTTACTGAAGTTCATTATTACCTCTTTACAATAATTTATTTTTATTTTTAAAATTTTCAAAATCCAATTTTAGTTGTTAATTGACATTAAGTAAATCATAATTAGTGCCATCTGCCCTAAGGGGTCCAGTACTCCTGTTCCTGTAGTCCTGTTGTTTCCCACTTTCCCTTAATAAAATTTTCATTATTTCTCAGTCATTATTAATTTCCATAATTAGTCCATTTCCTCTCTCCCAACAAGGGGCCCTCCAGCTGTAGTCCTCCTTTCTTTAATTTCAAATTTCAATTTCATTTCATTTTCCATCTCTTTCATTTCATTTTCCTTACCGAAATTTCCACCTCTTTCGCATCAAGTTCCAAACCCATTCAATCCTGCAAATAAAAAAACAAATAACAAATAATAACAAACAAAATAAACAAAATAAATATAATAAAATAGAAAAAGAAATATACCTCATCGCCGAGAAACAAGAACACGGACGAACTTAACGGTACGTTCATGGACCTCAAACGACAGACGCAAATACCACGCAGAGATGGTAACGACACGTGAAACGGAGTTTACGTCACGTCAATTATAACGGCGAGCACTTGGCAGGACACAAAAAAAAAAACACAACACACAAATTCAAAATGTACTGCACTGCAAAGGAATCTGAGTCTGAAATCTGAATGGAATTAATTAATTAATTAAGTTAGTTTTTAGTCTCAAATTATAAGTTTGGTTTAGTTGGAAAATTAATGTTGATGAAATGAATTAGGGTCCTTCAGGCTCTGATAAGAGAGATTATATATGATTTTTATATATACAGGTAGAGGGATTTCGGTCACCGGATTACACCAAAAAAATACTTAATCCAATTCCGCTGCTTTCCAAGTCGCCAAGCTCTTCTTAATCATATCACTTTGTAACCTGAAGCAGCTTTAGGAGTCTCTGACGCCTCCGTCACCGTTACCGTAAGATAACAGTCAAACTAAGAGATTTAACGGTCAACGTACCCAAAATCACTCATCGGCTGCTTTCGTCATCACTGAGAGCCGGCTCGGCCGCGGCCGATAGTCGGCGCGCCGCCGCTGTTGGTGGGAGGAGGGTCGAATCAAGGCCGCAAGGGCTCGCTTCACGAGATCGCCTTCCACGCCGCCGATTCGGACGAGGGAGTTGGTCATCGCCGATCTACGAGCGTTGAGCCTGTTCGGCGGAGCCGACTGTGAGTGCGACTGGGAGCCGAAGCCTTTGTGTAAGCTGCAGCGGAAGGAGCCAGGGTGAGTGGTAGGAGAGCACATACAGGTTCGTTTCTGAGGGGTGGTGCGCTTCACGATCTGCTGGTGGTGGTGGGGGTTGCCTACAGCGCCCGACGCGCCGCCGCGTGGGGAGACGGAGATTGATCTGTTGGGAGAGATCGAGCGGTGGTGGTCGATGGAGAATCGCACCGAAGGAGACGACGTAGGTGAGGCTCCGTACATGTTGACGCGTGGCGGCGAGGCGGAGCGGTGGTGGTTGTTGAAGAAGGTCGTCGATCTGGAAGAGAAACTCGAAGTTGAATAAGCGAAGGCTGAGGAAGAGGAAGACGGTGAGCGAGAGTAGCCGCCGGAGAATCTTCCGGACGGTGAGAGTGACCGCATAACTGGTCCGCTCGAGGTTTTTCTAGTAGATACCGCCATTTTTTTTTTGTTATCAGAAGAGAGAGAGAGTTTCTAGAGAGAGAGAGAGAGAAAGAGAGGGAGGGTTTTGTATTTCTTTGTAAGCCGTGTTTGGCTGTCTAATTCGGCAAACCTAGCTTCACTCGAGCTATGTATTTATAGTGTTTTTGCGGGAGGGAAAAGATGAGGAATGTGTGAGACTTCTCGAGTTTTCGCGATATTTTGCATTCAGGATATTTTAATATTCCTTTTCGCGGTTATTTGCAATGATATCCCTAGGATTGTATGCTTTTTTTAAAATATGTATCATCACTATCATGTATGTATTTTGCGTATTTGTTTGGCAGCTTCATTTTGGCCATTAATAATTAATACAATAGTTTATCCCTGTCTTTGAAATTAGTATTTACTATTTACCTTTAATCAACAATAAATTTAAAAATAAATATATATGTAATACTTTTATATATTTTTAATGGAAGTTGAAATTTAAATATAATATATTTTTGTTGAAAATACCAAAAAATCATTTTAACCTTATAGTTCATTGACAATATTACTTGTTTTTATGTTAAAGCTTAAATTTAATCTTGCCCAAAGGAATAGTTGGTGTTGTTGACTAATAGTAAAAACAAATTATCATAACAGAGAAAATATCATACATTTAAATAATATGAATTCTTTTTTAAAAAAACGCCATTAAGGATTTTTTTTTTTTTTTTTTTTAAAAAATTCAATAAACTTATTTTCAAAATTAATTTAAATAATATGAATTCTTTTTTAAAAAAACGCCATTAAGGATTTTTTTTTTTTTTTTTTGTAAAAAATTCAATAAACTTATTTTCAAAATTTGATTCATCATAGTATGACTGTAAGTATGGTTACTTTTTAAAGTTAGGTTTTTAACATATAATAATAAGTATCAGTAGTAAAATATATTAACAAAATTAATGAAATTTAGAATGATCGATAGGTTGAGTTTTTGTGATATTTTTTTATTCAAGATATTTTAATATTTATTTTGCTTTTATTTGCAATGATATCGGTAGAGGCAAGCTTTGGTGCCTAAGCCCAAAGGATGAAAGGATTAAGGCCTAAAGAGCTCGATACAATGAATTTGTAGAGAGTGGGCTTACAAGCTAGGCTCCAATAAATCAAGCAACATGCACAGTGAATCAAAGATAGTAAGAAAGTAAAGGAAGACAAGCTTTATGCAAAAAAAAAAAATATCTTCCTTTGCAAAATCCAAGGAGAGTGGTCCTTATGTATATTTCTTTTAAACCTGGATCCAATTTCAGCTCTTGTTGCTATAGTATTTTCTCCACAAATTTTTTTGATCCCTTCTTCTTGGAGGATCTCTTACATTATATAGCTCATTTTAGATGATCTTGGCTCTTCGTTTATTAGTTGTCCAGACCACTACTTGGGTACTTGTCCCATCAGACACCTTTTCCCAAATCCCTTGTGAGTCGTGGTAGTCAAGACAACATTGTTTAGAGGTCTTTTTCATATAAATGCGGTCAGAAAGTTTGGTGAGATACATTAAATGTGGTGGCAACCACCATCCCTCTAGTCATGTTAGGACTAACCCCCTCCCCAAAACTCTTTCTCTACAATACGACCTCCTCTGGCAACATGGCACTGATGTGACCTTATTGTTCGAGGGTGTGACTTCCTCGGCATGATAATGGTCCCTTCGGCCATGAGTATGACACATGGCACAATTACCTTATTTAAATTCCTGTACCCCACAATATCTCTAGTATTCTAGTCTATTTACTATTGGGTATGTGTTCTAGCATTTTATATATCATAAAGTCATATATATATATATTTCCTATTTACTAGGAAACTTCATTTTGCCAATTAGTATTTATCATTAATCAAAACTAAATTTGAAATCATATTAAAAAAAAATGAAAATGGGAGATTAGGTTTTTTTTTTTTTTTTAAATAAAATGGGAGATAAAATTTGAATTTAAGATATATTAGAAAATAATTTTTAACCTAAATTTTATTGACAAATATTATGTGTATTGCATTGAAGCTTGTTTATTTTTATTTTTATAATGAAGGTAAGTTCATATATCTCTTGTGAACATAAAAGTTTAAATTGAATCTCTCCTATAAATGAATTAACTGGTTTACTCCTATGGTAGAAAAAAAAATTATAAAAGAACAAATAACATATATTTAAATAATATTTTATCTTTAAATAAAAAAGTGTACCCATTTATTTTTTTCAATAAATAAATAAATTTATTTCCAAAATTTGATTCATTAATTTGACTGTAATTATGGTTACATTTTTTATTTTTTTTTGTTTGCTGAATAATTATGGTTACTTCTTAAAGCTAGGTTGATAACATTTAATTATAAGGATTAGTGGTAAACAAAATTAATGAAATTTAAAAGTGAATGGAATGTGACATTAGATTCTAACATGGCAATAGAATATACCAAAGTTTAATGGTGGAATGAATGCAATTGTATGGGTATTAATAGCTTGTTTTAGTCTTCGCAAAAAAAAAAAAAAAAAAAGTTTAATAATTTTCACGCAGTTAAAATAAAAAATAAATAATTAACTTATTTATTAAGGATCATCATCCTCTTTCAGAAGATATTTGGAATATAAATGCTAACTTGATTGTGATTTTTATTTTAAAAATAATAATATGTATGTGTATTGTTATTAATAAAACCTGTAAAGAAAGAAACAGAATCAATAATTTTAACATTATATTTTGTATCAAAATAAGATTCTAATATTTGTTATTTTTTTATTACCTTTCAAAGCGTTTCTTTCTTCATTTATACTTGAAGATTCAAATTACTTTAGATAGAGATTCAAAGATTCTAATACTTCCATACAATGTATGCAATAATTAATTAAAATAAGGGAAGATTAAAAATAAAAATAAAAAGTAATCAAAGCATTTTTTCTTTTCTTTTTCCTACATTGAATCTAGACAAAATGAATGGCAAAGCTATTAATGTAGTAATAACCATAGAAAGCGCAGAAGAAATACAAAGCATCTAATTAATGCAAGAACATGCACTAAAAAAAGAATGAAAGAAAAAAGAACAGTTTACAAATGCCCAAAGCATAGGGGCATAATTGCAAAATTCAAATAACATAAATATTCAGTGTTTTTGGCGCGTCCAATACGTTTATAATTTAACGTAACCTAACCAAACCATAGCGCAAGTTGGGTTAGTTGAAAACCATTGAAGCTAGTTAAGATTCCAGTGTTCTGATCCAAATCCAACAGTTTTTTTTTTTTTTTAAAGAAAGCTGTGGGCAGCAGCAGATGGGTACTGGTAGTAATAGCATAGTATAAATAAAACGACAAATCCTAAAGAGAGTGTTGAGGTATCTGACAGCCTTTTTCGGGATACTAAAACAACGGTCTCTGCCGTTCTGCCACGTACGTTGTATCCCGTTACAACACACACACGCTCCTTAGATTCCACGAACCAGTTGTTTTTTTTATTTTCTATCCACTACTTTTTAAGAATTTACTAATTGTGTGGCTCAGAACAGAACAGCCTCGCTTAGTTGTGGTAATAATTTTAAGTAATTTTATAATTTGTATAGTGAGACACGTGTAATTGTCACTATGGATTCACATGGACGCGGGCATGTGGCAGAGGCAGAGGGTGGTAGATTCTTTGGAGCTAAGTTTAGTATTGTTCCTTTGCTAAGGATTTCATAAACTATTAGCTGCAGAGGTATAGTTAGATTCATTTGCCTTTTTCAAACTTTCAAATTTTAAAGTACATTTGATTTAAGAGAGAGAGAGAGAGAGAGAGAGCTTTATTTTTTATCTAGGTTCATTTGGTTAGAGATAACTTTTTTTTTTTTTAAGAAACTGGTTAGAGATAACTTGAATAGAGTATGAAAAGCCAATTATATATATATATATATAAATATAAATTTATGATATATTTGTATCTTATTAATATGTATATTTGAAATGGTTATATATGAATATGATTTTTTGCTCCATGGAATAATTGAGTGGTGAACTTATTGATGTGACATGTGACGTAAATCCGAAGATCTTGGATACAATACGCAATAGTATTAGTCAAAATGATTTTCAAAGTATTTAATAGGTAGAAAGTGAAATATAATTTGAACAAACACCAGGGAGTTTGGGATATCATTTACTTATTATAAAAAATACATCTTTTTAAAATCACTATATTACATTTGTTTTTATTTGAGTGAAATCTTCAACTAAAACTCACATAGTTAAATTTATATCTAATATTTTATATTGAATTTTTTAATCAAAAAAATCCCTTAATTTTAAATCCTCTTATCCAAGCATAACAATATCTATATTTGAAATGGTTATATATGAATATGATTTTTTGTTAATTGTTTTGTTTGTAATATTATTTTATTATTTTAAGAAAATTGTTAGTGGAATGCTGATATGACATAATCTAGACTCTTAAATCATAAAAGAGCGGTTAGGATTTAAGGAAATCTATAGATAGAGTACCCTAAGAAATCTATAGATAGAGTACCCTAAGAAATCTAGAAGATCTGAATCCTTTTTTGCTCCATGGAATAATTGGGTGGTGAACTTATTGATGTGAGATGTAATGTAAATCCAAAGATCTTGGATTCAATACACAACACTATTAGTCTACGTTATTTTTAGAGTATTTAATTAGTAGAGAGTGAAATATAATCTGAACAAAGACCGGGAGTTTTGGAATACAATTTACTTATTATATAAAATAAATACATCTTTTTAAAATCACTATATTGCATTTGTTTTTATTTGAGTGAAGTCTTCAACTAAAACTCACATACTCATATAGTTAAATAATTAGGGTTTGTTTGGTAAGAGTATATAGATATAGTTTTTGGTTTTATAATTCATAAAATGGTGGGTCCCACACATGAATTTATTGTTTGTTTAAGGGTCTGATTGGTAGGAGGATTTATGTTTTTGTTTTCAAACAGTATAAAAAAATTTTCAAAAAATTGAACTTAAAACTAGTTTTCAGATAATAATTTTTATATTTTACGTGTTTGGCTTCCACTTTTAAGAATGATTTTCAAATACTAAAAACAAAAATAATTGTTTGGGATACCATTTTTATTTTTGATATTTTTAATTAAAAAAATATTTATATAAAGTAACGTGTAGAATTTGTAGATTACTTTTTTTTTTAGATAATGATAAGGGAATAGAGCTCATCATGTACCTTTTTTTTTTTTTTTTTTTAATGATAAGTTTTAAATTTGAAGTATGGAAATTCTTTTTGTGATAAAGACAAGCTCCTTAATTTAAGAGATAAAAGAGTTTGGAAAAATATGTGGGGTCCACTATTTTCAATTTATTTAAAACTATGTTATTAAAAATATTTTGTGTCTTGTAAACACCCACTTAGTCATTTTCAAAATCCTGTTTTAAACTAGGAAAATATGATACAATTTTTTGAAAAATATATGTAGAAAATATTAGCCAAATAATAAATTCAAGTGTGGAATTCACCATTTTATGGATTTTTAAAAAAAAAAAAACTATATTTAAATACTCTTACCAAACATATTAAGTATTTATATTCATACAAATTACTTTTAAAATCATTGATATAATCTTCATAGTCATGAACTTTTACTCCTCAAATCATGTGGTGGTTATGGTCTATAATGTTGGGACTTTGTTAATTTGTGAAGGTAGCACGCCAAAACTTAATTAAAGTTGGGAAGGATAAGGGTCTGTTTGGTAAGAGTATTTAAATATATTTTTTGTTTTGCAATCCATAAAATGGTAGGTCTCACACATGAGTTTATTGTTTAGTTAAGAGCCTGATTGATAGGAGGATTTATGTTTTTGTTTTCAAACAATATAAAAACAATTTTCAAAAAATTGAACTTGAAACTAGTTTTCAGATAATAATTTTTATATTTTACGTGTTTGGCTCCCACTTTTAAAAATGATTTTTAAATACTAAAAATAAAAAATAATTTAAAAGACCATTTCTATTTTTGATATTTTTTATTAAAAAAATATTTACATAAAGTAACGTGTAGAATTTGTAGATTACTTTTTTTTTTTGTGTGGATAATGATAAGGGAACAGAGCTCATTATGTACTTTTTTTTTTTTTAATGATAAGTTTCAAATTTAAAGTGTTAGAATTCTTTTTGTGGTAAATATAAACTCCTTTAATTTATGAGATAAAAGAGTTTGGACAAATATATAGGGTCTACTGTTTTCAATTTATTTATAACTATGTTATTAAAAACATTTTTCGTATCTTGAAAACACTCACTTAGCCATTTTTCTCTTGAAAACACCCACTTAGCCATTTTCAAAATCTTGTTCTAAACCAGGAAAATAGGATACAGTTTTTTGAAAACTATATTGAGAAAATATTAGCCAAATATTAAATTCAAGTGTGAGACCCACTATTTTATAAATTTCAAAACAAAAAATTATATACTCTTACCAAACATACCCTAATATTTTCTAAATACAGTTTTCAAAAAATTGTATCCTATTTTCCTAATTTTAAATAAAATTTTAAAAAAAGCCATAAATTAATTAGTATCTTAATTTAACGATGAATAAAAACAATAATAAAATAGACATTAAAGATTAAAATACTATCGTATCTTAAAAAAACAAAAAAGTTGGGATAGACATGGTCATATTTGTGGATGAAGTAGCTTTTGCAAGCAAAGCAGCTTTGTCAAAGCGGACAATAGTGCGTGCTTAAACTAAAGCCCTAGGCCTCTACCCGGCAATTCACTTTGGAAGATTCTAAAATCTTCTCACTAATCTGCCACTTTTTTTAATAATTGTAGAGACTACAAAACAAATCGACACGTAGCACATACGTGGTAGGCCAATGTACACAGGACAAACTGGCGTGTCATTGTGTCAACAAACATGTACCTTTTTATTTATTTATTTATTTATTTTTGAAACAAACATGAACCTTGTCCTGATTTTGTTATAACGAAATCATTATTAGGACCCAAAAAAAAAAAAAAAAAAAAACGTGTTAGGCAATACAGATTAGATTTCTGAAATGTACCCACAATACCACTAGGCTTTCGGTTTTAATGTTGGCGGCAACAGATTATAAAATTTATTTCTAATTAATAAATTTCTCTTTCTCTTCATTGTTTTTGTGCAGCTTGTGCTTGTCAATTATAAATGGTGGAAAGCAATAACTTCAAAAGCTGAAATTATTCTCTTTTAGTACTTTTTATTATTATATTAAAATAAAATTAAATCTAATGAATTGGTTAACTAATGGAGGAGCCAGTGAAAAAGATCATGCATTATGACACGATCACTTCAAGCAATGAAATGGTTTCCTTTCAAGTCTTTTCTTTTCATCTATTTGTTATGAAATTTCTTATAATATTTTCACGTTATATGCATACCCCATTAGAAGATACGCAACCTTATCAGTTTAGATTCCTTGGCTAGCTAAAGTGACAAAAGTGGAGAATTTATTTTGATCAATAAGAACACAACATGTAAAGATAAAAAGAAAGAAAGAAAGAAAGAAGTGGGGTTTCAATTAGTTTCAACTATTGATAAAGTTATTTTATTATTTGAATAAGAGACTTGAAAACAATTATTATGGAGTCAACGCTATGTAATTTTGCTCGACAAAACAAATCAACTAAGGTGAGATCTCATTGTCAGCAATGTTACCTTTCTCTACATGTAATTTCTCTTATGGACGAATCTAATACAATTACATATATAATATAACTCAGGGCAAGTTAGTAAATATATCTTTTGCTAACTCACCTACCTTAAGCGCAATTGCAATCCACAGTTAAAAGCTTTTTTCGCTCGGTTTAATGCTTGTTTTGATATTTTGTTTGGTCCCCGCCATATTGGAAATTTGATGCTACATCGGTTTCAAAAATAGGATGGATGGTGAGCTTTTTCTCTTTTTTGGAGATTGAGGATGATGAGCTTTTGGAACGAAATAGACATTACAGACTTTATGATGGGATATGAATATCTTAAACTAGAGTTAGTTGAAGTTGTTGCGAACCATTCCTAAGAGAGAAAAAAAAATGGTAAGAAATCGAGGTCATTGATTCCAATATTTCCTTCTCTTTTAATCAAAACCAAACTCAGTCATGAAGAGTAAAAGAGAGAGAGGGGAAAAAAAGAAAAAAAAAAGAAAAAAAAGAAGAAGAAGAGGTTATTATACATTTGTTGGCATTGGGAAAAAGAATAAATTAGGGTAGGTAAAAATTAAAAACCAAAAACATAAATAAGTTTAAAGCTGGTCCAACTATTTCTAGACCATTAAAAGCATTCAATAGATCAACAATAGTCATATAGTATGGGGTTAATGGAATAAAAACTAAGGGATTTTTATTTTTTTTATTTTATTATTAGACTAAAATATCAATCCATTTTTAGTATATGCGAAATTTAAATTGCAGATTTCTTATTCGATTATCGGAAACTTTTACCTGTTAAGATTCATAGGACTAAGGAATACTCACAAGAGTGAAACATTTGATTTGAATTTTGTATTTTTAGAATGGTTTGATTTAAGTATTGGATTAAATTAAGGACTTAGGTTGGAACTTAATTATGGAGTCTTTTTGCCTAACTGCCTCTACATTACTATATTATAGTATTGTTTAGAGGGCAATTAGTTAGATCCCAATACTCTCAACTCCCAAGAACCTAACAAGTGGTTGTATATTTAGTTGTGGAAAATCGTGCAGAGAAAACAAGGACAGGAAACATCATGCTTAGTTTGTGGGCTGGGGGGCAGTGGGCACTATTGTACTGACTACACAGTTGTTAATTGCTATTAACATTACCAGCCATACATGTGGCAGGTTGACACTTTGCTGATGAAGTACAGGGTAGTTGTAGTTCTTCTTGTTTTTGGTTGGAGGAGGTAAGCGGCAGAAAATGATAGCTTAGATTCAAATGTATTTAAGTTAGAGGTTAAATATTAGAAAATTCAAGATATTTTATATGTAGCATAATTTAAAATTAATTGTGAAATAGATCTTAACAATGAAATAGAAGAATCACGCTACGCATCGATTCATGCATTTTTTTTTTTTTACTAGTATAATAACTTACTTTTTTTTTCTTTTTTTTTTTTACATAATTATTTTTAAAAAACATCCCAATTATCTATTTTATATTATATTTCTTTATTAATTTATTATTACTCCCTTCTTTCTTTGTATATGAGTAAAGAAAGTGTGTGTATATATATATATATATATTAAAAACAATTGTATATAACCAATAATCATGTATATTTACATGGTTATTATAGTTACAAATTATTTTGTACAATAATACATAAGCTAACGCGGGTATTTTTTAGATTGATTGTGCAATATTTGGCTCTTATATCATTTTACATAGATTCATGTAAATGCTCATGAATACTGCTTACTTGTTTCATTGTCTATTATTGATTTTAGAGGATTCAAATGTTCAATACATTGCCAAATGTGTTCTTAAAAGTAAAATATATAAACTTTCAACATTAATTGAATTAACAATTTTCTCATCCTTATCCTCCATTAGATTTGGTAGCAGAATTAGAATTCAAAAAGGAAGTATACCCAACTTGTCATGAAGTGTCAATCAAAAAGAAAGAAAAAAAACTTGTGATGAAGTGTAAAACTAGTCTATTTTTATGTTGAAGCAATTCACGTCATGTTAAGTTGGTGGCAAGTCAATTATTCATCTTTGTTTTTATTTGTATCAGCAATAGGGTTATCAACTTCACTATTATACCAATCTGCCATTAATTATTAGTCTTGCATTTGAAGCCATAACTTGATTCCCAAGTCCCAACACTTCGATCTATACCCTTTTTACGCTTTTCTTATTTGCATATAAAACCATCGCAATGAAATTTCTTTAGCAATTGATTTTTACTTTTTAGTAAACTTTAGAGTGCGATTTTTATACATTGATAATTGAGGGTGAAAGAAATTAAATCCTTTATTAAAAATTAAAAAATTAATTTTTTTTTAAAATAATAATAATAAGGGAGCAATGAGCCGTGATGACTCTACCTAGATGTGAGCATATTAATTTCGTACCGTTAAAGGAATTACTGAATTTTTTTGCTAAACAAAGGAATTACTGAATTAGCAGTAGTCCATAAAGGAGTTTTCATGATCCACAAACAAAATATGGGATGCAATGCAAGTGGATGATTGTGCTCCAAAAAAAGGCATATAATAAGATTGTGTGAGCATCAAAGTAATCATAGGAACTCGGGGGTGAGAGATAAAGGACATTGGGAACTAAAAAAAGGAAAGGCGTGATAGTAGTTTTTTATTATTAAATTAAGATGTTAGTCAATTTTTAGTGTAAATAAAAATTGAACTCTAAATCTTTTATTTAATCATAAAAATTTTTACCCATTAACTAAAACCCACTATATTACTATTGCCATTAGTATCAATGCTACTGGATGATTGTGCTCCAAAAAAAGGCATATAATAAGGCTGTGTGAGCATCAAAGTAATCATAGGCACTTGAAGGTGAGAGATAAAGGACATTGGGAACTAGAAAAGGGGAGGCGTGATAATAATTTTTTATTATTAAACTAAAATATCACCCGATTCTTAGCGTAGATAAAAATTAAACCTTAAATATTTTATTTACTCACTAAAAATTTTATGAACTAACTAAAACCTATTATATTACTATTACAATTAGTATTACTAATTACTATGCTCTTTATATGGGGCCCAATGTCAACGTAAAGCCGACTTGTTCCAACAGTCAGTGATTTTATGCTCATAGTCTTCGCAAAATTAAATTCTGAGTGAGTGACAACACAAAATTCAAACGGGGTTTGACGGGTCAGTGACTGTTGTTACAGCATCAATCACGGGCTTCACGGCATCTGTCCTCCCAAGCCAAAGCATCATTAAGAAATTGCCTAAAAATAGATTTGACTCTTTCAATTTTTGTATGCAAAAACAAACAAATTCGGGTGCCTAATCTCAAAATTTTGTGTTATTTTTATCACCCATCATCCTCATTCTCCAAAAAAAAAGGTAGTCCAGTGTCCTGTAAAAGTAGAGATTGACTCATTCAATTTTTTTATTGGACATCTAACCACATTTTCTAATTACTTGACTATGACTATGAGTCTATGACTATAAGTCTATAACTCTATGACTTGGTATTTCAAGTGCCTTAATAGTTTAATTTCTCCAAAATATTCCGTACTCCATTGCTTGTATTTCTAAATTTACCTGTCCTCCTTTCAAAAAAAAATTTACCTGTCCTGTCAAGCCCTATTTGGAAATAGCCCATGCTTTTAGGAGTTAATGGAAAATTGGTACTAAGGTCTACTCTACTGTCAAATTACTAAAATTAGTGAATTACCTTTTTTTTTTTTTTTTTTTTTTTAATTTTAACTTATGATGTTCATTTTTTATGATAATTTTTTATTATTAAACTAAGTTACTCATTAGTTTCTGGTGTAAACGGAGATTAAATCCCAAACTTCTTATTCAATTATAAAAAATTTTACCAATTAAACTAATGAAAATCCACAATTAATGAATTACCTTGTAAGCTTGTACTAGCTGAAATGAGTGAAAATCACATTTGAATAGAATTGTAATTTCAAGAAAGGAAAAAAGGAGAGAGAGAGAGAGAGAGAGAGAGTACATTTGCAAGGAAGTAATGGATAACAGGATAAGGATGAATAAATTTAGAGCTCAAAGGGGGCCATGAAATTATGACATGTGGACCTCTTGACACTACAGTTTAACGGAGATTATTTAACCCAACATTTATGGATGGGGGCAACGAAACGATCCAGAAGCCAAAGTAGCTGCATTTGTTGGACTTTCTATACAGAAGTTTGTAATTTATGCCAAGGTGGACCAAGACTGATGGTGATGAAGATGAAGAAAATAGGCTATAAGGAATAAAAAAGTATTTTACTTTATTCTTGATTTTATAAGAATTATAAAATGTAATAAAAAAGAGAGAGAGAGAGAGTTAAAATGACATATATGAAATCATTTAACTTGCTTAGTTACAACAAATTGGGAACTAGAGATTTATACTCAAGTCCTCCACATCAAAAGAATTAGATAATGCTACATATTTACAATACTACTTTTGATAAGATGTATATGAAATCTTATAGCATTTTTTTTATTATATATTGATAAGAGTCTCTATGGATAATACTTTTGTAATGTATAAAAATGAAACATTGGAATATATATATATATATATATATATATTTAAAGTACTTTTGTAATGTATAAAAATGAAACATTGGAATATATATATATATATATATATATTTTAAAGTTAATAGTTGGGGGAAAGAGAATTTATTCAAAAATATTTTTTTAAATATATTTTTTTGCCAATTTGTAAAAGACTTAGTTTTTACCATGCTAGCAAATTACCCCGTATATTTAATGATATTATACTTATATTCTCAATTAACACCCGAATATACTAAATCATATTACTTACCATGTGTAATTCTTCTATAAAAAAAAAAAAAGGATTACCATGTTTAATCACCCATCCATAGCATACAATTCCAATATCATTGGATTTTCCAATTCTTATAATTTTTTTTTTAATTATTTTATCTCCAGACAGTCTCACCCCATGTTAATTTATTATAAGATAAAACAAAATAACCATTTGTGCAAGCAAGTTATTGAAATAATATTAAGAGATTCTCTAATTAATGTGGGACCTAATTGCATTCGTGGATGTGGCCCTCTTCCATTGAAATTTGGAGGAAACAAGGTCATGTATACGTGTAATTTGCATACAAAAGAGAAAACTAGCCTTCACTGAAAACACTTTAGCCGTCCTTGCCCGGCAAAACACAACTCGCTTTGGAAGATTCTCATACGTTGTGTTGTGTTAGTCTTCTTCAATTATTAATCTAAAACATATACTATGTACTACAAAACAATGAGACACGTAAAGTTTTATGTAGCATGCCTATGACTATGGCTCTATTGCTCTAATAAAGTTTGGCTTGACAAAGTTGTGTCAAAATGAAAATCGTAGTCTTTCATATTCAGATTCATACATTATTATAAAATAAAATTAAAATGAAATGATTGAGAATTCCTAATTGAAGAACGTGTTAGGCACGCTTTGATTTTTTGGAGAAGAACGTACCCACAACGCCACATGGCTTTTCTCATGCTATTGGTTATGTAATTGGTAGCTACTAGATTCACGATATGGGTTTAACAAGTTTTGTTTTTTTTTTAATTTTATTATTCTAATCTCTCTTTCTCTTCATTTTCCTTGTCTTTGTCAAATTAAAATGGTAATCTCAATTTGTTGTTTAATCTAATATGGATGAACTGCTTCTTTGGTCTTCAACAACCCAATGAAAATTGAAAAGAGCCAAACTCTAAGAAATGCCATATATTAATGGTTTGCGTACCAGTTTTTCTATTTATTTCCTTATTTAGTAATTTTTCCTTTCACGTAATATACAAAGTTACAAACCCATTAAAGGTATGAGAAATAACCCATTAAAGGTAGTCTAACTTAATCAGTCAAAGATTCATATTACAAAGTTTAGCTACATCTTCAAAACCTTTAAGACCTATCTAGCAACTTGAAAGTAAGGAAACCAGAATAAATGTAAAGGAAAAGGAAAAAGGAAAAAAAAAAAAAGAAGAGAAGAGAACCAAGTATACGAGGCCCTTTAGTTTGTAAAATATTATTCATATAATGCGTGTTCCTTTAAACCATGCATATGTTAAGTAGAGGCCTTCTTTTAGCTCCAAAAGGGGACACCCCTTTAAACATTGTAGGGACAATTATAAGGTAGCTTGTCATTGGTTTCAAGTTACTTTTGGCGTAACACAAAGAACCTAGCTAGCTCCTAGCTTTTGTATTTGAAGCTTTGCTAATTTGATATTTTGCTTGGCTCCTCAATATCCTTCTTTAGATATATCATTTCTTTTTTTCTTTTTTTCGGTCAAGAGGCTGAATTATCATATCGTTGTATTTGACAGGATATTGTTCTCCATAAGAAAAGGTGAGAAAAAAAGAAAAAAAAAGGGAAGGCATATCTATATCTCATCTTTAAAAACTTTAAAGGGGCATATTAAGATTTTCAATTAGGTTTAATTAGTTGAAGTTTTTGCAGGTCATTATTGGTGTTATATCTTTGGCCCAAATGTTAATCAGAAATCCCTTTCCTAACAATTCTCAAGTCTCTACAACGAAAAGCATGAAATCATACACGGAATATTCGTGCTTAAGGAATACTAGACGAATGGCAATCCAACTTCTCAACTTGCAAAACTTAGACAAAGTAGTTGCATTTTGGATGACAAAAACTGTGATGATTAAAGGGTATGTTCACGCTTCGTTAGCAGGCACTAAATACCAGGATTACCAGCCATGCTTAATTGTAGTTGACACAAAGATAATTTATTTATATTATAGGAATTTTAGGTTGAAAGAAAGATTATATATAAATATATAAATTATAAAGAGACTAGGAGGATCCACCATATCTCCGATGTTTATGCATTTGACAATTTATATTCTGTGGAAAATTTTGAATCTGTTCAAAGTTCAAACTCTTTACATCTACATGAACTCAATTCATTGCTAATTAACTATGCTGTCAGTATTGTGCTGCTCACTTTCGTAAACCTCAGCATGCTGAGTTCCATATATTTCCTGCTTAATCTGTAATAAACTCAAAGGATAAT
Organism: Quercus suber; assembly: GCF_002906115.3. Classification (NCBI taxonomy): domain Eukaryota; kingdom Viridiplantae; phylum Streptophyta; class Magnoliopsida; order Fagales; family Fagaceae; genus Quercus; species Quercus suber. Next base: position 1,790,584 of record NW_027069472.1, read on the forward strand.
AGGTTGATTAAGGATCCGTTTGATTAGATATTTTAGGAGCTTAAAAGAACGTTTTTAAAATCCAAAACTCTGTTTTGCAACAACTTTTCATAACTTTTTTACAAACACTCATTTGACTTAAAACATCGTTTTCCAATTATTTTTACAAATTCACCATATTAGTGGCTTTAAGGCCAAAAAGGTGGTCTTAGCGGTTACCCAAATATTCCATGAATCAAAAAAGAAAGTCTATCTGCACCAAAGAGATGCACATAACATGTTAAGTTGGTGGTGAGTCAATTATTGATCATCTTAGGTTCAACGTATTGTTGCACTAAGGTCATTTACTTACATGACTAATTTGTAATTATTAGTCATGGACTCTTGCTTCCCAAGCGATCGATGACACTACTTGATTCCCACACAATCGTCCCTTCAACGCTTTAATCTGTACAATTTGAGACTAATCATGTTTCCTTTGCATCAGGATTCTTTTAATTAAATTATAAAAATTGTTATATCCACAACATTTTTATAACAAATTAATTTTAAGTGACAAGTTGTTATTAGTGAGTAAAAAAATAATTTCACTTATGGGTTCTAATTAAAACCAATAATAACTCACTCACCTAGAATTTGTTACAGAAATGTTGTAGACGTAACACACTTCCCTTAAAATATATATATATCTTTAGTCATTGTTTATATTTCTATAAAATTATAGTTAATTTGATTATAAAGTAAGAATAAGATGAATAGTGCCACTTAATTATTAATTAATAACATGTGTAAGCAATTGAATCACCAACTTGCCACTAATATCGAGGAAAAGATACAACATTTGAAGCACTCTTTGGAGAATGTAAGCCTTAAGTTTATGGGTAAAAAGGATTAGGATTTGTTGGATCTACCTAGAAAGAAGATCTCTTTCAGGAAAGCAATACCTAGATCGCATATTTATATATAGTTAATTAAGATTGTGCTAACTAACTATTTAAATTAGATTATAAAAAAGAAGAAGAAAGAATATCTCTTCATATACTCTTGGATTTATCACATCTTTCTGCACATTCATCATAACCAACATTAATTGGCGCATGCTGTAACCAATTTTTAATTTTTTTTAATTTTTTTAATTTCATGTTTCCAATGTTAGTACAATATATGAATATATAATATCGATTCTGTTCTCTATACATAATCTTAAGAGTATAGTAGTACCTCTTGCCTTGAAAGTCATATGAATCAAAGGGTATTTAAAGGATGGTAAAAGTTTAGGTTTACACCCCTGAAAGTCATGAATCAAATGGTATTTAAAGGATGGTAAAAGTTTAGGTTAACAATAAGTATAGAGACTCAATAAATTTCATAAAGATTTTCATAATTGTTGAGATATTAGTTTGTGATTAGTCTACACTAAAATTGATATCTTTGCCTAATTTTAATGATCACTCAAGTGAGGCTTGCTAGTGTACCTTTTTTGAATTTTGTGAAGCAATTTTTTAGTAAATACAATGATTGCAACCCTAATTGACACATGTTTTGACATGTTGAACTTGCCAACACAAGTCTATAACCTAAAATTTGACATTTAGAGAATTGTTGTACATTGAATTTTAAATTTTTAGTTCGATATCAAAGAACGCCAACACTATATTGTAGGGATTTAAGGCTCATCAGCGCAAATGATAAAATTTGAACCTTTATCCTCCATGGCTGTGTTGAACTATTAATTACTAGGGCAAATGAGTATGCGTGATTTATAAATTTATTTTTCTATTGCCGAAGGATAGATTTTCATCTAGCTTTTCTTTTTTATTTATTTATAATTTTTTTTTAGAAAACAGTAATACTTATTAAAACACACAAATAAAAAAATAGTATATAGAGTTTTTTAAATAGACTTATATATATATATATATTTATAAATATTATTGATTTGTAATGATTTCTTTTTATTATTAAGTTAAGATACTAATTAATTTTTAGTGTAAATAAAATTTAAAACTAAATCTATTAAACTTTATAAAATGAGTTAGCTGAAACCGATGTAAGGGTAAAACATCTACGAGTTATAAAAACTATAGGAAAATGATTAAAACAAAAAATTGGGTTGAAGTTGGACTTCAGGACCTCTAGATGTTACCCTTTTTTATTTATTTTAAATTAATATTTTCATTAAAAAAAACAAACCATAAAACATATTATTTGAAAATTATTCAATACTGAAATACAACAATATAGGAATATATCTTTTCAATCGCCAAGAGTTTTGTAACTCAATCGATTAACACTTTTTAGTATTTCCAACGAAAACATTTAAGATTCAAATTTTCCTACTTTCAACTATTTATGTGAAAAAAAAAAAAAAGCAATCAATCTTCTCATATCATATGCCAGCCGCTAATTATAATTTATAAGATCAAAGAACCACGCATATCAGACTTCTTTCTGTTGTCAATTAGAGTTTTAATATCTGCCTTGTTTGAAACCAAATAATTAAAGCTAGTAGAGGAGAGTTGGAGGACCATAGAGTCATAGAGAACCCATAAATAGGGTCAACTATAGCAACTTCTATTTTCTCTTTCGTCGAATAGTCCTCCCCTCTCAAATCAGTTTTATTTATTTTGATTTTCCTAAATTAAAATAGAAACTCAGGTTGTTTAAGTCGTCCAAATGAATGTGTGAAGTACCAGTACCACATTGAATTCTTGTTCATATATGTCTGCAAAACGCGTTTGAAAATTTCTTTAATCATGCTATTACCCTACAGAAGAGTCAGGGATTACAGCATGGGAGGCTGGTGTACATTTTACAATGAAATAGCTATGAACCTTCATGTTGTACTTGTACATTAGTTATATTCCTATGGCTCTATGAGAAGTGTCAACTGGGCTGTACTGATATATTTTTATGAAAATCTGTTCATTCTGGGGATGTGGTTGTGGGGCGGGAAGGGGATGAAAAGTGTCACCATAAGTAGAAGGATCAGTATATAATATTTTTCATCTCAATATCTATTAAAAAAAAGAATTTCATATTTTGTTACAAAACCCATATATAAATTTTAGGCAATTTCTCATTTTCACCAATTTTTCATGAAAAAGACTGAATTCTTATTATATCAAATTGTGAATTTGAGAAGTACCAGAGACTCTGTTTACACCGGCATTATATGCGTACAAGAAATAAGTGTAGTACAACTACAAATACAATGGTACATTGGGCTTATATTCTAACATTTTTCGTTTCTTTATTATCTTATTAATAAACATTGGGCTTATATTCTAACATTTTTCTTTCCTTTATTATCTTATTAATAAATCATTTCGATTATAATAAGAATTAAAGTTGCACCATAGTGCATCTTTGACAAATATAAATTTAGAATACTTCTAGGACACTTTCTTGTTTCTACCGAGTCCTATTTACAAAGATGCATTGTTTTTTTATTGATTATTCACAATTGCACAAGTTATTAAGTTATAAATTTAGTTGTAAAAATAGAGTGCATCTGTACTATTTATTGTCAATAAATTTAAGGTATAATTCACTCTTTTTTTCTTTTTTTTTGAGGTGCAAGGTATCATTCACTCTAGTTTCTAGAAATGGACCTTTATACCAAATTAGTCATTCATCAATCATCAGTATGAGAAAACAACAGGTACGTATAGTAATGTGAAACTATTGGTAATTTCCTTGGTAGACCGTAGACACCGTATGTAACAAGAACAGTATAAACTATAAACCCATTATCAAAGGTCATTTAATATTCTTGAAAGATGACTTCGTTTTAAATATTATCATCTAGCATTGTTGCAATGACTACTATTTTGTTTGTACATACAAAAGGAATAAGATTGGGCCTCCACACCACGCAAATTGCACAATATGGCCTCCACCTGTGTTGTGGTCCATTTCTGAAGAATAATATTTTGTCTTAGAAAAGTATTGTTTGAAAATATTAATTACTCTTATGTGAAAAGGAAAAGTTCCCCCAATTGATTGGGGAAGCTAATCGCAAATTTGCAACATGTTTGGAACTTTCGAACCCGCATTTTATTGATGGATATGCTTCTTTTAGGTCAAGGGTCAAGTCGTTCGTAAAATAGTATTGGCGGTTTGGATTTGAAATAGTCTAGATTTTGACCCAGGATATATGAACTAAGTAATGACACATTTCTATATTTTGGTGCTCTAAATAGTCATGGCTTCATGCTTTGGCTCCCTGCCAATTTTGACTAATTCTGTTAGAGTATTTACGTCAGCTCGTATAAAATTTTTTATTTATATTAGTATTAGAACTTTTTTTTTTCTATTTTACATACTAATTTTTCAAAATGATCCCCATTAGATTATTTATTTTACACTACATTTCATTAAAATATCAACTTTTTAAATTTTTTTTTAATTGTTTCTCTTTCTTCACGCAACAATATTTGTTCTTCTTGGAGCACACTTTACCACAACTAGTTAGAGTGTCAATTAATAATTAGATTACATGGGTCCACCAATTAAAACATTTTTATCACCAATTGATACCCAAATGTTTACATACTAATTTGACGTGGGTCACCAATTACATGGGTCCACCAACAACATTTTTTCTTTTTTACATACTAATTTTTCAAAATGATACATATCAGATTATTTATTTTACATCACATTTTATTAAAATATCAACTTTTTTTTAATTGTTTCTCTTTCTTCACGCAGCAATATTGTTCTTCTTGGGACACACTTTACCACAACTAGTTTGAGTGTCAATTAGTAATTAGATTACATGGGTCCACCAATTAAAACATTTTAATCACCAATTGATACCCAAATAAGTTGTGAAAAAGTATTTACCTAAGGGTGTGTCCCCAGACTTATCTCACATGTCATAACTAATCTAGAGCCCTACAAACATGATTCAAATTTGAGTTCATTCTTTCTTCCTTTAATAAAAAAAAGAAAATTATTAATTATTTGAAACTAAGACCACCATAAATGAACGAAGTTATTTATGAATAGTTCTAGCTTGATTTGGTTTTTATTTTTATTTTTTTATATATATTTAGTAAATGAGTCAAAATCAATGTAAGGTCACAATTTGAGTCCTAAGCCCAAAAGTTAAAAGGATTTAAACCCAAAGAGTCCAATACAATGAATTTGTAGAGAGTAGGTTGGAAAACTAGGCTCTAACAAGTTGGGTAGCAATTATAGTGGATCCAAATGACAATAAAGTAAAAATAGATTGGTTGTATTTAATGAAAATTGTCCTTGGCACAGTCTGAGGAGATCAGTTCTTGTATATATTTCTTAAAGTTGGTTACAAGTACAGTTCTTATTGCTACAGTAATTCTCTCTTAGTTTCTTGATCCCTTCTTCTCAGGGCCCCCCTTCTATTTTATACTATCTTCCTCCTTTTATCTCTACCCTCCACGTGTAGATTAGATTGTAGGTGTTGATCCTTGTCACATTAGCACCTTCTTGAAGTCTTTGGGGAGCAGTTGTAAGGCTGAAAACTACTGTTTAGGTATCACTTCCTTATTAATGCAGCCAGAGAGTTAGCTGCAGAGCATTCAATACGGTGGTAGTAGCTTTTCCTTAGATATTTCATAGCCTCCCTCTGTCCTATTCCTTCATGATATTTATCCTCATTAATGGAGTCGTCCGGAACACTGCTCTTGATGGCAAACGACACCTTCTGACCTCGGCTTTGCTTAGTCAAGGAAGCATTCCTCCTTGGATCACTCTTTTAGACCCTCACGACTATACCTCACATTTTTATTCATTAACACAGACTCATCTGACAATGTTTCCCTATCCTCGAACTACTTAATGTCCTTGAATTGGGCCCTTGCCCCAACATATATATAGATACGCACTACTAAGCCTGTCACCCCTACAATCAAATATAAGAATATATTAATAAATAAGTTTTTGTGAATAATGAAACTCCATTTAAATATGTATACTTGAGATGGGATTGTGTAAGTTAATTAATAATTTATTAAGATATCAATTTGTAATTTATTAAAATATAAATACTTTTATTTTTTGGTGAAAATTATATAAAATTTTTCAACAATAAAAAATTAGGTGAGTTTAATTTTTGTAAGTTCATAGACAAAAATCATTTTATATAATTAACTTGAATAATTTAATTTTAACTATAATTGTGGGGGGAGAAAAACCCAGCCCAACTTATTGGGCCCGAGGCCCTGAATGAGGAACACTCTTCATCCGAGGAGATAAGGCCTTCAGTCGGAAGCCCACGCCAATGGGGGACAATAATTATTTATTGATGATTAGTATAGATTTATGAAAGAGTAACAAATTTTAGTCATAGTTTTCACTATTTATGAGGAAAGAACAAGTTAATCAAGTAACTCTTGAAATACATATATTTATTTAAAAAGAAAATAAACAAAATTTAAACATATAATCTAACTTAATAACGCGTTTGAGCCCAAGTTTTACAAGCGTTCGAGAAAAAAAAATCCTACACTTTTAATAATCGAGTTGACTTGTTTACATGTGTATCTATAACTTCCCCACTGCAGTTTATAGTTGAATAGGAACGATTATCTAGAACTTCAAAGAGTGAAAAGAGAGGGTTTCTTCCTATTTTCTTGGAGCATCCCTGGTCTTTTGGTGTAACTAGTCGTTCCTTAAACCACTTTAGGCTAATTTAAGACTATACCAAAAATACAATCAATCTCCAATATGCTGTTGTAGCTTGACTAGCCAAATAAATAAACAATAGGATTGAGCCCTCACCGAATGAAAATTTCATGGCTACGTACCCAATACCATATTGCTCACAGTTTCCCAAAGAAAGAGAATATAACAATTTTTGAATTTTAATCTCTTATAATATCACATACAATAATGTGATTTTGAGTAGTTTTCTGTTTGGTCAACTGGAGTCTGGACTTCTGGATCGTTTGAGAACAGAAGTATTAACTCAATTTATTCTCTTAAACCCTATATCTCTTTTTCTATAGAAATTAAAAAAAAAATTATATAAAAAAAACTTATATCTCTATCTTACCTTAAATAAAATAAATTTCTTATCCTAATGTTAGTTAAGCCCTATCTCTCCCCCTTCCCTTAAATTATTCTTCTTATCCTGATATTTGGTGTAATCTATTGTAAGTCTCAGTCTCATAAACATAAGTTTCTTGTAATGAGTTAATTAACTTACACTTATATTTTAAACTTTAAAAATACAAAAAAAATAGCAACCAAACCAAAAATATTTCCTAAGCATTAGAAATATATGTTTTAGTAATTGCCTCAATAGACTTTTTAAAAGCGAAATGACGTTGTGTTTTGTTCTTAATTGAAAAGGGTCACACATGTGACCATTAAGTGATACGGCGTTTAATACTAGTATAAGAAAATAATTAACAAATGAAAAAGCAATCTCCATTGGCATCTAATGTCACTTTATATTGAGGTTCTCTATGTATGAAAAAGGGTAAAATTATGAAAGGCCGCAGTGGATTCAGTTTGAAGTTACTTTCATATGTTTAGGCTGTCCTCGTCTTCAACAAAGTAGAATGATATCAATAGAATTGACATACAGATTATCTTTAATCCAGAGCTTCAAATTCAAATGAAAATTTTTAATTTATGCTGTTTAAATAATTGTTCTCTTATTAAATAAAAGAAGACGTGCTAACTCTATACTTAACTTCTTTGTCAATTTGTGAGTGTTGTGATGGTTTAACCCATGACTTTGTATATCTTGAAATGTGCAGCAAGTTTCTCAATCAACACACAGTGACAAAGAAATGGCCATCTACAACTTGTAATTTTAATTACTTCAACCTGCTCTTGAAGCAAATTCTTTTTCTTTTTCTTTTTTGAGATATACTTCAAGCAATTCTCATGGGCCTACTACATACAAAAAAAGAACAAGATTGATGAAAAATCCCAGTCTTTTAAAGTATCATAGGCACAGTGTCAGGCTCTCTTTTTCTATTTTCTTTTCTAATTTATTTGTCATTGTCCTTGTAAAATTCGACAACATTGATAACCCCAGAATCAAATACTAGTACATTCCATTCTTTTTTGAGTTGAATGAGAAATTCTCTCGTTTATTTGAGTTGAATACTAGTGCACTCCTAATGCATCAAACGTAATATTTCTCTCTCTTCCACCATATATACAATTGGCTGAACCAAAACACATCTATTGATACAACCAATTAATAGAAACAGAAATTAAGTAATTAATGCTGATGATTGCTTTGTCGTTTTCACTTTTTCACTAAACTCATAGACCCAAAATCCTTATGTACAAATCCTAAAAGAGTTTATTCATCCATGGTAGGGCTATTAATACCCCCTATAAAAGGAGGGAGATCTGTTTCCATAGGAGTGAATAAATTCTCCAAATCCTACCATACCCAAAAAAGAAGAAGAAGAAAAGTAGAACATAATATAAAACAAAGGTATTGAGGCTATTCATATTTATATATATAAGTCTATGATCAAGAAACAGCAACCCCATCTGATCTATTGTTATTCATCATGCAAAACCTGCTAGGCTTGGGCTGGAAATTCCTTCTCCTTTGGAGATCATGGCTGGAGGGCTTGATAATTTGGAGGAGAAATGCCTTCAATGAGTTTGCCTTCGCAATCACAGCCAATTCCCATTGGCTACGCGAAACCCGGACCATTCGTCGTGATAAGGACTTGTTGTGGTGGGGATGGGGATTCCGGTGAATACTGCACCGGAATGAGCCAGGGTGGGTGGTGGGTGAACACAAACATGTACGTGTTTGGGTTTGGGTTTGGGACTTTGGATGAGGAGATGCATTTTTTGAGGCCATGGAATAGCTTCTTTACTCCTAACTCCTCTCTTCAATGTGCCAAACTGAAGGGAGGTCTGGAATTGTGGGCATTTTTATAGCTTCTTTTGGTATCTCCAATTACTTCAATGACCTTTTTGCTTATAGGTAATTACAACTTTTTATTTTTTTTAACAATAGTAATGAAATGGAATGGAATTATAGGGTGAGTTCCAATTGGTTAGAATTGAAGGGCATTACCAAGTTACCCTTGTTGCACTTTTAACTCTAATTAACTTTGGAAGGACAAAAGAGTACGTGAAAGGTTGACAAATTAATCATTTTGGTATGTTACAAGAAGTTACCCCTTTTTTTTTTTTTTTTTTTTTTTTTATTTTTTCCTTTTTTTTTTTTTGTCTTTTGCTTTTAGAAAATTACAAGAAGTTACCTGGAAAAGAGCAAGAACCATTTTTACAGGACAACATGAGAATTAAATAGTGACTATATTTTCCTATTTACATTGTCACTATTTGATTAATTGTGACTATGTTTCCCATTTAGAAATTTCTCTTTATGGTCCATTGACATTGACCCTGCTCCTCATCAAGGAAGGTTATGTGTGCCTTTCCCATGATGTCTTCTTCCTTTTTCATTTTTCTGACACTGCTACTATGTTGCTGATGCCTTTTAGTAAGAAAGGTACCAATTAAAATCCAGTTTGGCATGCATATAGTTATATAAAATGGTGATATTAGATATCAAATATTTATTTTAGTTGTGGGTTTTAATTAGCTTAACTGATAAAGTCTCTGATAGTTGAATAAGATATTTGGAGTACAATTCCTACCTATACCAAAAATTGATTGGTGTCTTGGTTTGATGATAAAGAACCAGGAGTGGACGCATAGGTTGAAACTCTCTTAAAAAAATTATTTTAGTTTTTATGTAGAAATACATGATATCAATGTATTATAAACAAATATTATTTTATTATATTGAACTATTCAAGAGGTGGGGAAGAAAGAAACCTTTGTGTAAGTTGTTGCAAAACAGTGTTTTGAGTTTAAAATGAGCGTTTGTAAAAAAGTTATAACAAGTTGTTGTTTTAAAACAGAGTTTTGGATTTTAAAAACGCGCATTTAGGCTCTCGAAACGCCTAACCAAACGAATCCTATGTAGTGCAAGAGAGATAGAGAGAGGATTAGGCTTGTTTATATATAGGGTATGTTTATAGGAATAACAACTTATTTTAATTTCATAAGTTTATGATTCGAAACCAGTCAGGTTAGACCCTTACCTGACTCACTCATCAAGCCTTTATTGTTTATAAATATTTTTTTATTTTAGTTTCAATCTATTGTGTTCACTTTTGATGATAATTATTTATTATTAGACCAAGACACAAATTGATTTTTGGTGTAGGAGGAGATTGAAACTTAAATCTCTTATTCAATTATCAAAAGTTTTACTAATTAAACTAATTGAAACCCACCAAAAATATAAGAGGGAGGAGCGATTTTTGAAAAGTCAATGGGGGCCATAGCTCCCCTAGCCCCTGTTCCCAATGTAGGTTTTTGTATACCATAGCTATATTAAACTTTCTATATTGTAGATGAAAATCTTAATGACATTACTCATCATCTTGTCAAGAAATCTCAAATATAAATGTTTTTAGTATCTTATCCACTACTAACACTGAGTGGTTTTTTCATAAGTTCACTATAGATTTCCTTAATAATTATTTCTAAACCTAACATTTTGTATTTTATTCTAAAGTTGTTTTTAACTTTTTTACCTTATTTGCTTATTTAAAGTTTTTTAAAATCCTCAAAAAATTTTAGTATAACTATAATTTTGCCAGCTTTCAAAAAAAAAAAAAAAAATCCAACAAAAAAGTTAATCCTAAAGCACACTTAGTTTATAAGTAATTTTATTTCATGTTTCATGTATAACATTTACACACATTTTCATTTCTACTCTTGTGAAATCAATTATTAAACTAGTATATTATTAGAAGTAAATATCGAATTAACTTTTATCTTTTAGTGATTTTTTTTTATTGAACGAAATATGGAAAAGAAAATGTTAAAAACTATGTTATTATTATTGTTGTGTGTGCGTATGTGTGTTTTTTTTTTTTTTTTTTTTTTTTTTTTTTTTTTTTTTTTTGCGTATATGAAAAAATAGACCCATCAAAGTTCTAATCCAAACCCAAGGACGTAGCCAATTATGGACTTTGGGGTTGGGGAGGGGGAGGGGGTAATTCCCCCTCCCCATTTTTTTTTTTTTTTAAATACTAGTGTGTGTATATATAGAGGTACTAATTTTAACAATTTTGTTCAATAAAATTACACTTGGTCACCTCTTAACAATATTATTGATCTTTTTATTGGCCATATATATATATATATATATAGATTCAAAATCAAAAACAAAATTAACAAGACCAAAAAAAAAAAAAAAATTTACCAATAACAATGCTAAAAAAAGTTAAACCCAATAAACCAATTTTACCTGAACAAACAACATGACCCAACAACAATTCTCATTTGTTCCTTAGTCGTTACCTGTTAGCAACACATGTCAAGTTCCCTTTTTGTAAATAATTGCATTGTAATGTATTAAAAAATAATAATTTTGTGTCTTTATCTTTGTTGACGAGTTTTTAATACTAAACGAATATTTATTTGAAGTTTCATAATTTTTCTTTTTGTGTGTTTATATTTCTGCCATCTTAATTCCAAGTTTTGGTTTTGTCCATGTATACAAGCATACAATAACAAAGGATGATAATGTGTGAACTTTTTCAGTGAAATTGTAAATCCCAATGTACTCAAACTTCCTAACCCTATCACAATCCAATTTTGATAAAGTAAAAAAAGAAAGGCATTAAAATTAGCTATTAAATGATAATCAAGGAATTAAAAAAAAAAAAAGGTGATATAATTAGTTAGAACGTGTTAAAAAAAATAATGTCCAATCTTTTTTTTTTTTTGATAATCTAATGTCCAGTCCTAATTAAGCCTTGAGTTTATTATCTTTTGTTTTGTTTTTTTTTTGTTTTTGTTTTGTTTTTTTTTTGAGTTTATTATCTTAGTTCCAGTTCTTTTTTTTTTCTTTTTTTTTTTTGTGCTGAGACCGATTCATTGTATTAGGATATGCTCGTTATACAAATTAAATAGTTATAAATATAATCTTATTTTTAGTAATCTTGTAGTGTAAGTAAAATAAACTTAAGATTAATCAAAGTGTTGGAATAAATTTTAGTTTATTCTATATACTCTTCAATGGGTCTCCGTGGCAAATACGTTTATTACAGTAGAATATGTAATTGTCAAGAACTTTCCATTGTGAAGCTAGACCATCAAATGCCCAAACAACATTAAATCTATTGTGCTCCTTTTCTCTTCTTTGTTTTTTCCTTTTTATTTTCTTTCAAAATGATTTTAGACCATTGTTTCAAACAATAATTAACATATAAAAAAGAAGTGGTACCAGAATTTGATTGCTATTGTAGTCTTTGGCCTTTTCGTTTATACAAGCCGCCCCTAGTCCCCTACACTTAAGTCGGTCGGTGTGGGGGCGAGAGTCCATGAATGGAGCTTCCACTCAATCTTCTAAAGCTTGTAAAACCTCACATATATGTCAACACGTAATGAAGTCGGCATTTGTGAAGAAACAAAAAAATTTGCACCTTCTCATCATCGAGGACGATAAAGACAGCTTACCAACATTTAGATTTTGGTTGGAAACAAAATATACTGGTGAAACCCGGTGTCACATAAACTTGTTTATAATTATGGACTCTATTTTTAGTGTCACAAAAACAAAATATTAACAATAAAATAGAGTGTAAAACGAAAACACGTTTTTGGGCTTTATACAATTGTCTTTTGGGTTCTAGCGTATTGTGGCTAGTATATCCTAAATTGTGTCTTCCACTAGAAGAACCACATGCGTGTGTGTGTTGGAGAGTCGTTTGGCTGTTTTTCATTATTAAACTTCATTGATGTTGATTGATGGTAACAATTACATACATTATGCAAAGTGCATAACAAGATAATTTATTTATGTAGACTAAATTTGTAGTATTATACTTTCTTCCACTTTCAAATATTGTGGGTATTGGTCAAGGGTGGAAATTCAATGTGGGAGAGCCTATGATTGAGTGGCCTAGACTAGAACTTGTCATTAGTCAATGATTTTGGGATTCTTTGCCTTGATAGGGTGGTCGAGACTTTTTTTTTTTTTTTTTGAGAAAGGGTGGTCTAGACTTTAGAGATTGTGATTAGTCAAGGATTGTAGGATTCTTTACCTTGAATAATATTTGATGTCAAATTGTTTTTTCACATGTGGAAGATGTCTAAACTGGCTATGCTATAAAATATTAAGCCTCCGTGAGGACCAATACATTTTTCTCATCATTCTTTAAGCCGTGAGCTATCAGCTATGTATAGTAAAGTAACCCAATCTTGAATGCTCTGGGAATTTCTGGAATGACGCTTTGCTCGAGGCCTAAGAATTTGGTGCCAAACCTACGGTTTAATCGCTCAAAATGCGTATGATGATTGCTCCAACTCTGCTCAGAAGAGCACGCCAAGTGATAATCATAGGGACTTGATAGTGATAGTGTTGAAAATAAGTAATGCAGGAAATCCACCCACGAACACAAATAATGTTAATAATAGTAACAATGACACCAAACTTGGTTGTAACAATGACTATAACTTCCATTAAAAAAATAATATAATTATATATTTTAATTTTTTAACTATTAGATTAGATTATATGTTCATTATATTCTTAACATGTATGTCAATTTTCATGACAATTGAATGTTGTTTACTGTTCTATCCATAAACTTATTCTTTACGCATAATTTTATATTATAAAAACTTAAAATTTAAATATTTGATTGATGACATAGCTAATGATCTTTGATTGTTTGAAAATTTGCAAACATAAAGGATATAAAAGAATATGTTATCTAATGGTAGATTCTTCAAAATTAACATCTAATAAAAAGATATTGAGGCGGGCCAGACAGCAATTATTTAGTTAGAAAAATGCCATTTTTTTCCATTATATAATGTGATTCTAAATAAATAAAATCCACTTTGTTTCTTCTCTAAAAAAAATTCATATAATTTTTAATTTTGAATTTTGAATTTTTGAATTTTAAACATCCAAAGGATCATGCATTTGGCCTAGCTTATTTATCTATTTCTTTTTAAAGTTTCATCACTCTTCTTTACATAAAATTTGTTTTTATCCAAAAAAATAAATTTATGAATTTAAGCTTACCAAATACACATTTATATCAGTATCAGTCTGAATCCTGATTACCTAAATACCAAAAATCCTTGTAGTTTAACACTTTTTGTGTTTTCAAGTTTTTCAAATTTTACCGTCCTGTTATAACTTGTAATGATCGAATTACCAAAATAAATAAATAAAAAGAGGCCTCGAAGGAATAAAAACTCGCCCAACAATGAAGACATAGCATGATATGACATAGTATATGCTGAATGGATCGACATCAATTCTTGGCTTCCCATTTAAGAACTAGTCACAAACTCACAACCTCACAGCCCCCAGGCACACGTTATAATGACTTGAAAAATGTTTCTCCTGAGCATAATTTTTTAAGAACTGAAATTCAACGTGTCCATTAAATGAAAGTTGGAAGATTCATAGTTGACCACTTATGATTGAATTAGTAGTAAACTAAAGACTGCAGAGACTAGAAGCACTGGCTGCTGAGCCAGGCTTTTTGGGTGAGATGACCATTACCCTCTCCCAAGTGATGATGGGCACCCATGAAGAGGAGAGCATTAATTGTAGTATCGTACTATAGGAAAAAGGAGATTGCAACTTTGCAAGAATAAGGTTTATCTTTTGATTTTAGTATACAACATAAATTCAAGAAAAGGAGCAAATGATCTACAATTCCTACAGTTTGATTACTCAAGCAAAGGTTGCCAAGGATCTTGTATGGCAAGCACCTTTCGATGTTTTCAACAAGGAAATTGTTTGATTAGAGGAAAAAAGTGCAATTTTCTGTATTTAATTTTCAGTTCTTTGTAAGCCCCCTGCAAATAAAATAAAATAAAATAAATAAAAAGAAAAAGCTTGGATTTGAGTACTAAAAATGAAAACGAATTTTGGGCGTCTTCAGATTCACTAAAAACGATTACAATGGCATTTTCATTGTTCGGTGAAAACTGACTGGGACCTACTTACTAAACTGAAAAGTGTCTAGCTCAAGTCCACTCAATTAGACTTTGATTTAACGAGAATTAAAAGAGAGCCAACAGCTCTTTCTGGTGGGACTACCTTCATTGAAGAAAACACAGATATTTTCTCTGTGCTCACCATCTACTCTTATCTCTCCTGGGCTCTCTTCTCCCTTGCTCTCTCTCTCTCTCTCTGTCTCCAATGGCTATGTGTCCTTGATGTTTGTTTTGTTTGGGTTATGGGTTGAATTTTTGTGAGTTTCTAGGGGTTATTCGGCTTTCCTCATGGGTTCTTTGGCAGTGGATTTCAAAGGGAAGATCAATGGATCTTGGGTATGTGAGTTTTGTGTTAAGCAAGTGGGTTTCAGGTTTTAGTGGGCCTCTTTTTGTGATTTTCCTATTAAAATAGAGAACAATAGCCAAACAGTTAAAGGCTGTATTTCATAATCAAATTATATATTCAAATCAGGTTTCAAAACAAACTCAAGTGTGAAAATGGGTTTTTTCTTTTTTCTATTTTTAAATTCTGGATTTAAATACTGAAAAGTGAAAATGAAGAGTGAATACACAATTTTTAAAAATCATACAGCCTCCTCAAGGTTCAAATCCCACAAACCCAACTATTGAATTAATAAAAAAAAATTAAAAAAGATGCTGGCAATGGTTAATTATGGTAATCAAAGAGCTTCCCAAGAGACTTCAAATGAAAGTATAGTATTTTAAAGCCCATATACAGAACAATGTATACTTCTTCTTTTTTTTTTTTGGTAAACTGAACAATGTATTCTTCGGTTTCATAAATATTGCAAAATGACACGCCAGTTAATACTCGGAAAAGGTCATACACAGTATTACCGCCTGAAATTGGGAGGGATTGTATCCTCACCTGGCTTCTGAACACACTGTTGCTCAAGACTCTTGCACCCACCATTGGTTCAAGCTTACAAGACTTGCAAACCAAAATGCAAACATTATCTGCTCTATGTGAACATTTTCTAGCTTGAAACTTCAAAGTAAAAATTTCCTTGAGTTTAAAGCGTCATAGCTCATAAGTGAGCCAAAACATACCATATATCCTTGAAGGCTGCGGCTATCAAATATCAATACAAATACCTACACTCGCATAATCACTACCATAATGTACAGATGTTTTATACGGCTCCAATATACATAAGAACTTCTTCACCTAACAAGGATAATTAGATTAGAAGAACTCTATGTAGCCTTGCCTTCGAAGCCCATGGATCTACTATCCCTGGACTTAGTATATACACGATGACGTCGCTCTCTTGCATAAATAACCCAGAAGATCAATGAGAACATTACAGCTGCAGATACCAATACTAACCCAACATAGATCCATTCGCTATATTTTCGCAGTCCAGGACAATGGTCTCTATCAATGTCTGTGAACGTGGTCCGCACAAATGTGCAGTCTTCCAGATTAACCAGGAATGGAGTATAACGATACAAACCATAGCTCACATTTACAGCAGCCACCGTCTGGTTGTAGTAGGTGGGGGTCAACCGGCCAGTTGTGGTACAAATATCAGATGCCGAAACTTGACAAACATAATTCTTCCACACCTGATTGAAACAAAGGTTGGAAGTTTGATTAATTCTACATTCACCAAACACTGATGTGTGAAGGACAAGGAGATAAGTTTTGGACACGTGAGAGAAGCAAAGGGACATTTTGAGAAAGATATTCTAACAAATTTATCGATCAGACCCTATATATAGGTACTTCAATCTCTTTGAATCAAACTCTAGAAAACATATGATCATATACCTATAAAGGTTTTACAAGCCAAAAAAAAGTTGCCAATTTTGGAACTTGACAATTATACAGGATATTTATATATTACCATCATTTAATTGGAAAACAAGTTGCCAAAAACTATGGGATATGCTAAAATGGGACCATTAGATACTAGAGGAAAATTACCAATATGATGATTTTTACTAAAAGTAGGACATGGTACAGAATTTGTTTAAGCCAGGCTTTCCCTGGTGACCAAAACTAACCAAAATCCTTCACATGAATACTTATGCACTTCCAAACTAAAATTCTAATACTTGAGTTAGTGGTATTACCTCTGGAGCTTTGCTCAATTCCACCTCCCCGGTTGCACATTGCCTAGTCGTCAGATTAGAATAAAAAGGATTGCAAAGAACAGGCATCAATGGGCCAGATTGGTTGTAATATATGGGAAGTCTGGGAGTGGGAGGGACATTAGCATTGGCAATTGTGGTGATCATGGTGTTAACCACAACAACAAGCTGGTTGGTGACATTTTGGGATTGTATTAGGGTTTGTTGGGCAGTTGCATTGTCCACGCATGGGAGTATATCATCTAAAGCTGTATGTGCAGTCGGATGCTGGACCCATTCATCCATTGCAACACATGTATCTGCCACCACACTGATGCATTTATGAAAAAAAGTTAGACCCATAGATTACATGAGCAGCTGAAACAAACTGATGAATTATGTAATATAGTAAACAATACCATATAACCAATTTAACTAAAAAATAAACCATATAACCAACTCATTTATAATCATTGAAGCTGTGTTTAATTGATCTTTGAAGACAAACTGATGAATTAAATAGAACAGGGATAACTTCCTTAAAAATAAATAAAAAAATAAATTATAATAAAAAAATTTAAAAAAAAAAAAAAAAAAAATTTTTTTGGGGGTGGGGGGGTGTGTTGTGGAGAAGAAGAAGAAGAAAGAAATCCTTTCTATTATTATGTAATCTTTGTATGCAGAGATATGAGGATGGCCTTTTCTGGTCTGTGTCTATAAATTTCTTCAAAGATAAGCTTTTATGTTCATTAATTGAGAATTAAGCAAGAATTTCAGGGTCAGTGCCCTTCCTAAATGATACACCAATCATTAATGCACTTCACAATATTCTGCTACTAACTTCATGAAGAGTTCCTCAGATTTTAAAAAACAAAAATTCATTGAGAAGTAGGATTATGATGTTTAAGAAACTTTTACATTATACACCAGCATAGGTTTATACCTCATAGCATCTGAGATGAATGAAACACATGTACAAACTATTTTGAAGAATAAGAAAAATGGCTATCAGAAAAAATAACCTGATAAGTCATAACAATTCTATAAGACAAAATTAAGATCAATAATGAGTTCAGAAGCACAAGAAGACAAATGCAACACACGCGAGAAAACAGAGCTACAAAACAAATTGTAGAATTTTGTTCTTTGTTCTTTTTTCCCCCCAAATTTGCAAAATGATGTTTGTTTGCTTGCCATATAATAAGTGATATTGAACCACTCACTATTCTGCCCATGGTAACCAATCAAGAAAACATTTGTCCCAAAGTTGGTTCTTAGAAACCAGAAACAGTTGAACAACATATTAAAGACAGTAAATGGATCAGTGAATATGGTTATGAAGAACACCAAGCTTTACTTGCTACAGGCAAAGGCTAAAATTTACATTTTGAATGTTTCAGTGAAAAGAAAAGTGCAACATCGACAATAAATAAATAAAAATACTAAGTAAACCGAACTTACTTGTGGAGGAGGAGAAATACGCCACATAAAATGAATGTGCCAGCAACAAGAAACCACCCAATCATCACCAAGCTGCAGTCATTACATGTAAGTGATCAATGACAAAATAAGACAACAAAAACAGATCTGCTTCCAAAATAGTAAGTGAATATAAACAGAAAAAGGTTAATGTATATATCCCTTACAAGTATACCACGGGTTGCATCCCGAGAACCGAAAATACTGCAACAAATAGCCAAAACAATAACATCAATAATAAGATATGATTATAACAAGTCATATCTTAAGAATAGTTTGCCTCTACTCCAAGAAGACAAAAGACTTACAAAATCCAAGAAATGCCAAGAAAAGCATAACAGCTGCAACAATAACAAGAGCCAGTCTCCTGTTGAGTGGATCAAAATAAATGTTATCCAAAAGCATTTAGAGCACCAGAAAAAGAAAGTTGTAAGAGCTTAAGACTTACACACTATTCAGGACATCTTGTATATTCTTTGAATTATCAGAAGTAGTCTTAGAAAGAGTGCTAGCAGAAGAGTTGATCTTTGTTTGAATACTGTCAATGTTCTTCAGGACATCTGATGGCAGAAATATAGAATCCACACCAACCTTCTTAGCTGCGGAAAGATAATCTGACACATTACTGAGGTTTTCAGAAATGTTATCTGCCTGATTCACAACATAATCGAGTGTGTTGGTTGTGCTGCTGTGGAACTTCCCCTGACCAGTGTACAGAACAATGCATCCAGCACTGAAATTGTAAGACAAAACATTGAGGAAGTCAGAGATTACTAATTCAAAAAATCATATAATGGAGCATAAAGCATACGTGAATGCACTCTTTGTAAAGAGAAATCAAGAGAAATACATTGCTGCAAGGGTGAACAGGACAAGAAAAATAAGGGAGAGAGCATAGGCAATTCGAGAATATCCATAAGGCTCTCTTGGACAACAGCAGTAGCAGCAACAGATGAGGAACAAGCTTATCCCAAAAACCAAAAACCAAACAGCAGCAATGACAAAGAATGGAGCCGCGGTAAAACCTACAGACTGCATTTAATAATTATAATTAGAGCTGAAACCAAAGAAGTCAGTCGCTCAAAAGATTCTATTTGATAAAATAATGACCAGAATTAGTATAGGATAAGAAAAACAAACAAGCAACGAAGTAAAAGCAAATCCCAAGTAATATAAACCAGTTCTATTTTCTCAGCATAATACTCTATAATAAAAGTTAGACGAAAGAATCAACATATAGGCAGGGTGGCTTACAAGACAAAATCTTAGCTTCCATACTAGAAGATGACAAAGATGCAGTCTGCTCTTTGATTCCAAGGAGGACGTGCCTCACATACAAACAATAAAAAAATGATTTTTTTCAAAAATCTTTTTTTTTTTTTTTGGTAAAACAAAAAAACCAGATGGAATAATAGACTATTATAAATTCTAAGACTACAAACTTTCGAAATTTTTTACAACAAAAAAGGACTATTGGAAATCAAATTGCACTGTAGTGACTAGTGATTCACAACCCAGATGAGATACATCATATAAATCCGTTATAGATTACAGAATTTAAATGTTCACATTTCTAACAAAAAATGGCAAACAAAGCAAAACCCAGATGAAATTAATTCAACTATTCAAGGAATTAAGACAAGAAAAACAAAAACCCAGAAAGAGAAAAATAAAAATAATAAATGTTTAAGAAAAAAAACTCACAGCCCAGTAATGTTGATTGCTGATATTCCAACCACCAGGGTAGCGGTTAAAGTTATCAAGAGGGTCCTTCCTGTACGTCCTCTTCTCTGCCAATATCAGAGACGAGTTTCCTGTACTGTTCTCCTCTGCAACTGACCTCCTTGTGTTCCATATGACCACCCCACCATATTCTCTCTCAACAAACGCATCTATAACACACACACACACACACACACACAAACAAAGACATAGATTCACAAAACATGTTTCTTGCAAAAAAACAAAAACAAAAACAAAAACAAACAGTACTGAAGCAAAATCATTACCTGGAATGTGCAGAGTGTGATGGACATGAGAGTTTGCAAAGGATGAAGATATGGAAAAGAAAAAGAAGAGAGCAAAAGAGAGAAGAAAAAGTGATGGGTTTGATCTAAAACATGACATTATGGCTTGGATTGTCTCTCGCTTAACGTTTCCACAGCCAAACTATTTGCAGAGAGAGAGAGAGAGAGAATTTAGGAGTGAGTGTCTGTGTATTTATCTGAGTTCTTTTGGTTTCGCACACGGAGTTTACGGTTTTGGGTCCGCGTTTGATTGTGGCGTTTTGACGAAAATACCCTTGTGTGCTTTTGTGAAGGTGAAGATATTCCTTTACCTTTTTTCCTTTTTCTTTTGGAAATAAAGGCAAGGTTTTGTCATAAATGGTGTGACTCAAAAAAAATGTGTGAATATGTTGTATCTTGAAATCCAAGATAAATAGGTTGTAGCGTTTATATTAGGTAAACTTTCAAAAAACAAAAAAAAAAAAAGTCATGAGGTGTGTTTCAATTAACTCAATTAGTATTTTGTTTTTATCAAATAAGATATCTGAAGTTTGAATCTTGTTTACACTAAAAATTAATTAATGTTTTAGACTAATAATGAAAAGTAATTATCACGAAATAGACGTCATATGTTAAAATTTTATAATAATAATAAGAAGAAGAAGAAGAAGAAGGGGACTAAGAAGGATGAAAATGGTGCTCATGATTTCTAGCACGAGTTTTCTATCTTACTCAAAATAATAATAAGAATAATAAATTTATGTCATTGAATAAATTTTATGTCATTGTGCTATAATTCAAATGGTGGTGATTTATATATATATATATATATATATGTAAATAAATAAAGCCTTAAGAAATATTGGAGTTATTAAAAAGAAAAAGAAACTTTCGTCATGTCATGTTTTAGTCTTGCCTTACCATGCTTCTGAAGATTTCTAATAATGGTGCTCACTTGGTTTCCTTGGGATAAAAAGACAACAATGATGAGGTCTATATATATATATATATATATATATATATATATATATATATATATATATATATATATATATATTTTTTTTTTTTTTAAAAGGTAAACTATAGTTTACCTCATTTACTTTGACCCAAAAAAAAAAAAAAAATCACTTTTATTACTTTACCTAATATACTATTCATAGACAATTACATCATCCTCAATATTCTACTTCTACTCGAATGTTGGTGATTAATGCAAAATCAAGTTTTATAGACAAAATGCTCTAATTTGAGCTGGCTCGAGTAATGCAGGACCTGATCAAAGCTAGAGCTAGAGGTGAACAAAGAAACGAAATGTATTGGAAAAGCAGAGATTTATGTGGATTTTTTTTTAACCGTATTTTGCTGTGATTTGTGTGGGATTTTGGTTAAGGAAGAGATAGGCGAGAAATATTAGTGATTAATAAAATAGTAAAAAAAATAATATTTTTATAGAATAGATAGAGAATTAGATAGCGGGATTATTCAAAATGATTAAAGTAAAACAGGAAAAAGTAATATTTTATTTCCATTTTGCCAAAAATGTTGTCTAGATCGATATAAATGATTTAAGGATTTGAGAAATAATTGTGACCATGTTTTTTTTTTTTTTTTTTAAAGCTAAATTATTATTAACCATATATATGTCTGAATCATGAGTTCTTTTCACAAGACATAACAATATGATTAAGTGGTTCTAAGTCTCTCTTGGCATTCAATCAGCCCAAAAAGAAGCCGCANTAATATTATATATATATATATATATATATATATATTATATATATATATATATTTTTTTTTTTTTTTTTAAAAGGTAAACTATAGTTTACCTCATTTACTTTGACCCAAAAAAAAAAAAAAAATCACTTTTATTACTTTACCTAATATACTATTCATAGACAATTACATCATCCTCAATATTCTACTTCTACTCGAATGTTGGTGATTAATGCAAAATCAAGTTTTATAGACAAAATGCTCTAATTTGAGCTGGCTCGAGTAATGCAGGACCTGATCAAAGCTAGAGCTAGAGTGAACAAAGAAACGAAATGTATTGGAAAAGCAGAGATTTATGTGGATTTTTTTTTAACCGTATTTTGCTGTGATTTGTGTGGGATTTTGGTTTAGGAAGAGATAGGCGAGAAATATTAGTGATTAATAAAATAGTAAAAAAAATAATATTTTTATAGAATAGATAGAGAATTAGATAGCGGGATTATTCAAAATGATTAAAGTAAAACAGGAAAAAGTAATATTTTATTTCCATTTTGCCAAAAATGTTGTCTAGATCGATATAAATGATTTAAGGATTTGAGAAATAATTGTGACCATGTTTTTTTTTTTTTTTTTAAAAGCTAAATTATTATTAACCATATATATGTCTGAATCATGAGTTCTTTTCACAAGACATAACAATATGATTAAGTGGTTCTAAGTCTCTCTTGGCATTCAATCAGCCCAAAAAGAAGCCGCAGCTTCAAAGAGAAGATGACTCGTTCCTTATAACCTAAGTTTGACTTTAAGGCATGCTATAAAAGTTTCCAAAATTTGGAGTGCCCTTGCTTTATCAGCCAATCAAATTTGGTGTGGTATCCAGCATTCATAGCAGTGGAGCTAAAAATTTAGTTTTTTAACTCCACCAAAAGTTACTTTATCTATTATACCTACACACTCTGCTGCAGCAGTGAATCTATTTTAACTATCAACACAATATAATAATATAAACATCACAATAAAATAATATATTCCTACAATAAAATAATATATCTCACAACCCAAAAAACCTCCCAGCACCGACCACAACCTCCTCTACAATCAGCCACAGCCACCACTTCCACCACCACCACCAACACAGACACAACCAAACCCACAAACAAAATAAATCCTCAAACAACCATCATAGTCACCAATCCACCACCACAGCCACCAAGCCCACAGGAAAAAAAAAATCAACCACCGTACCACCAAACCATAGCCACAACAACCACCATCGCCACCACCACAGCCATCAAACCCACGGAAGAAAAAAAAAAATCAAACATCATTCCACCACCACAGCCATTAAACCCACAGAAGAAAAAAAAAAATCAAACATCATCCTACAACTACAGCCATCAAACCCATAGAAGAAAAAAAAAAATCAAACATCATTCCCGGTGGATCGACGGCGTGGATCGATGTGGATCGACGGCGTGGGTCTGGCGGTGAGGATCGACGACGTGGGTCTAGGTCTGGCAGCGAGGATCGACGGTGGCGTGAGTCTGGGTCTGGCGGCGAGGATCGACGGTGGCGTGAGATGAGATGATGCGATCGGCGGCGTGAGGCTGCGTGAGGCGATCGGCGGCGTGAGATGAGATGAGGCGATCGGCGGCGTGAGGCAATCGGCGATGAGAGAGTGACTGAGAGAGATGAGAGATGAGAGAGACTTTTTATTATTTTATTTAACCGGCCGAATAAAAAAATAAATTTTTTTTTTTGCTTCAGCTACAGTGCACATCTATATATAGATGTGCACTATAGCTGAACATCTAAAATATTTAGATTTGCCACCACTGCTGTAGTGTGAGTTTTGTGTTTGTGGAGCTAAATTTTAGCAATATAGCAATATGGCTCCACTGCTGCAAGTGCTTGTAAGCACCTAAAAATGTGAATTTAACTCTACTTTATTGTCCATAGTCGTGCGAGCACTCACAGCAATGGTGCTATATTACTATATTGCAATATTTTAGCTCCTCAAACACTAAAACCAAGCTGCAGCAGTGGAGCTAAATCTATTTTTTTTAGCTCCATTGCTACAGTGCACATCTATAAATAGATGTGCACTGTTCATGAGAGCTAAAAATAATAATAATTTTTTATTTCCTGCCCCATTAAAATATTACCTCTCTCTCAACTCTGATCATCTCTCAACTCTCACCTTTCTCTCTCTCAACTCTCTCAGCTCTCTCTCAACTCTCTCAGCTCTCTCTCAACTTCCTCTCACAGCTGCCGGCCCACCCCCACGCCACAAGCTCACACCGTAGATCCACCGCCGGTTTACACCGCAGACCCGCCGCCGGCTTACACCGTAGACCTCGCCGTCGATCCACGTCGCAGACCCTGCCCTCCGATCCACCCCGCCCTCCGATCCATGCCGCAGACCCCGCCTTCCGATCCACCCCGCCCTCCGATCCACGCCGCAGACCTCGTCCTTACTTAGTTGTTGTTGTTGTTGTTTTTTTTTTTTTTTCCTTGCTGTGGGCTGTGGTGTGGTGGTGGTTGTGGTTGTGTGGGTAGATCGGCGTCGGTGGGTGGCCAAGTTCGTCGAAATCAATGTGTGGCTCGGGTGGGTTTCGTGGTGGTGGGTGTGGGTGTTGCCGCCGATCAACCTTATACCCATGCCGTCGATCCAAGTGCTTGCTCGTGGATATTGGGTACCTGACTTGGAGATTTGGGTTTTTTTTTTTTTTTTTATTTTTTTTTTTTTTGCCTGCTGTGGACCACTGCCGGTGGTGGTGGTGGTGGTGTTGGTGGTGGTTGTGGGTGTGGTTGTGGTTGTGGTTGATGGTAGAGGTGGTTGTGGCTATGGATGTTTTTTTGGTAGTGGAATATATTATTTTATTGTAGTGATTATATTATTTTATTGTGATATTTATATTATTTTATTGTGTTGAAAGCTAAAATAGATCCACTGCTGTAGTATGTATGTAGGTAAAATAGATAAAGTAACTTTTAGTGGAGCTAAAAAGCTAAATTTTTAGCTCCACTGCTGTGGATGCTCAAGAAAGCTAACTAGGTCAATGTAAGTAAAAGGTTTAATCTTTGTCTACACCAACCACAAATTAGTGTCTTGATTTGATGATAAATGTCAATTATTTAAAGCGAACATTATAAGTTAAACACTATCTCTAAAAAATATAAAAATAAAAAAGTCAATGTAGGTGTAACTAAGGGGAGGATATTAAGCAAAGGACCATCTAAAAGCAAAGATCATAAGTCATAACGCGGCATTATGATTGCAAAATCGGCAATATAGCTTCACCAGCAGCTTTCTAATAAATGAGTTAGGAGATTTATTTAGCAGTATAAGATATGTATTGAGTTCCTTTCCAACCACCGCAAGGAAGAGACATTTCAAAGAAAATTTGCACATTTGTTAGTTGAGTGTCGACATCGAACCCAGAAAGAATTACTAAAAGCAAAATGATAGATTGAGTGTTGACAAAGAGTAATGGTAGGAACATTATAGAATACTTTGAACCATGATAGAAGTGTACTCTCTTTCTTTCATGTAATAGTGAACTTCATCATTAAGGAAATTCATTCAAAACCTATAGTCCATATAAGAGAAGTATGCTATAATTTTCTCATTACTACTTTTATTAGAACTTCTTTTTTTTAATCATATCAAGATTTGTGAAAAATTGTGTCTCTAACCTTATACTTAGACAAATAAAAGAAAAGCCTTAAGGAAAATGCTAAGTTACAATACAAATTTTATAATATAAAACTTACAAATTAATGTAGCAATGAATGTAATTGGTAAGTTTTCACCACCAAATAAATAAATGTTTGAGTTACTTTTTGTGATAGTTGACACATAATTTTGCAAGCTTAATCCAATCCATGAATAATGGAATCACTTTTTTATTTCTCTTTATGTTGAGCATCTCCAATCAAATAGGATTGATAGGTAACCAATTGTAAGTCTATAGTAAAATGAGTGATATTCCAATTGTTTGATACAGTAAATTTGTAAGTCTATAGTAAAATTGGTGATATTCCTCTTTATGCTCACTAGTTATTTTTTTTTATTGATATGATATATGGTCTCAAAAGCAACCAAAATATTATCAGTGATGAAATATTCTGACATAAACACACTCATTAAAAAAAAAGGTGCACAGCCATTTAAAAAAATATATAATTTTCTAAAATTTTGGGCCTTTACAATGGGGGACAAGGCTTTTTTCCTAGGGGCAGACACTTTTGTTGTGAGGGTCTTGACTAGGCCTTAGACCGGTCCTACACTTAAAAAAATAGTCAAATATTTAAAAAAGTCTTAATACCATCATTTCTTAACTAAAAAAAGGGAGAAAAGAATGGTGTAACTTTAAATCATAGTCATCAAAATCGTATCGAACCAACAATTGGGTTGTTATATCTATCTTTGAACCATATAAATTTTCGTGTTGGTATGAAATAAATATTAGATTTCCCCCCCCCCCCCAAAAATAACCATAAAAAATGGAGGCTATTTTTTTAAAAAAATTTCAAATTACACAGTTTTATTCGAAACATCTAGTTTTTTAATATTACGTTATTTTGATGAAATAAACATATTTTTTCTTCAATTTTATAATTTTATTTATGAGCTCTAACCATTTTACTTTTGACCTGAAATAAGTAGCTAGAAAATCAATTCAACTACTATATTTTTAGTATTTTATTTAATTTTTTTATTAGATTTATGTTTGAGTAAATTTTCTGAACAGTAATAATTTATATATTTCAACATTTGGTATACTTGTATTTATATTTAAAATAAAATTGGTTTTTTTAATAGTTTATCTTTGTTTTTATGTATTCTTTAATTTATTTATATATATTGTTA
Source organism: Quercus suber (assembly GCF_002906115.3). NCBI lineage: Eukaryota > Viridiplantae > Streptophyta > Magnoliopsida > Fagales > Fagaceae > Quercus > Quercus suber. The sequence continues at coordinate 1,817,755 of NW_027069472.1, forward strand.
CAATATATTAGTTATTAACTAGTAGTTGAACCAATGACCCAACCGTTGAACTAGTGAACTATCATACATGTCCTTTGACGGTTCAAGACCCAGGATTGGTAAAAAAATTGTGCTTTCAATAATTTTAAGGACTTGCTAATTTTTGTTTTGGATAAAATTTACCCTTATGTGATTTGGCATTATCACAATTCAATCTTGAAACTTTCAATTGTTACATTTGACTCTTTAAACTCTGGGTTAAAATGAAAACACCACATTTTTTCCAAATTAACTAATTCTATACTTTGTGCACATATTTACTCTTGATCATTTTTCCCCTCTCCCTTCAACTTCTAAAAGATTGAAGTATCAAAATTTAATACCAAAATTCAAAGAAAACAAAGATAAGCAAAATATACCAAATTTTGCACTGTATATTGGAATGTGGACAATAAATATACATGAATTTGTCTTTCTATGTCCAAACCAACCGTTTAGGGTTATAAATGAGTTAAGTCGAGCCAAGTACCAAAAGTTTAACATTATTCATTTATTTTTATTTTAATACGAGCCAAAGTTGAGCTCAATAACAAACTAGATCATATATTCAAATTTAATTAATTTTTTTTGACGAAAAAACTCAAGCTTATTTACAAGTTACTTAAATAATTTATTATTTTTTCATACATAATAAATGCCACAATTAAACATTTTTATCTCTTCACAAATTCCATCAAATAAAATAAAATAACTACAGGGGTTTATACAAAAAAAATAAAAATAACTACAGGGTTTCATTTGTTATTTTTGAAATTATAGAATTTAGTCTCTCTCTGTCTTTTTTTAAAAAAAATTATAGAATTTAGTCCGTTAGACCTTATAAATAATAGAGTTAAAAAAAAAAAAAAATTCCCCTCCCCACCCAAACTAAATGTAAGGCTATTTTAGTCCTTTGGTTCAATTTTGTAGTGCAAAAAGGCACAAAAGGAGAAAAGACGTAATTTTGCCTCCTGATATACATAATTTGAATATATGGGGTGTTTTGGACATAGTACCGAATAGACAGCTGTAGTGTTGTATTGGAGGAGCATCGGCACATGCAAATGCCAAAAAACAAACAAAACAAACCACAGAGATATATATAGCCGCGTCCCACTTATTCCCTTCCCCTCTTCTCTCTCCCTCAGAAACTGACCGCCTCACTTTTTTGTGTTTTCGTTTCATGCTCTCTCAAAAGGTGTCCACCATGTTCTACATCAAAATAAAATAAAATAAATATATATATACACATATACTAATTTTCATGGTTCAAACTGTCCTTGGTGTCAATCATTCTGAAACTTTTTTTTTGGTAAACAATCATTCTGAAACTTTGGTACATTCTAGCGTTGGTCAAAATGGCTAAGTACTTAATGAAATATGTAAAATATTTGAGAAATAATTAGAGATCACCATCTTTTTAGAACTTAAGTTTGTAAAATTCGAATTTCTCATCTAACTCAAGTTTCATAAACTTAAATTTCATAAAATAGCTACCATTTTTTAATGTAACTCGAGTTTCAACAACTCAAGTTCCATAAAAACTATTTATTTAAAAAACTCGCGTTTCTGAAACTCGGATTATACGGTAAATTCAAATTTTACAAACTTAAATTTTGAAAATGTGATAAATTGTTAAATATTTCGCAAACAGTAATATATTGCTAAATATTTTACTAAATAGTAGTATATGGTCATTTTGGCCTTCCAACGTCACCATATTTCATATTTTATGTGATTCTTTATTTTTAAGATTAGAATAAATACAATTATTCCAAGAAATAAGTTTTATTGCTTGCTATTTGCTAATAACATCTAGCTTGCTAATAACATCTAGCTAGAGATGGTACTTAGTCAAAGATTAAAAAGAAAAATAACGTGGTTCAATGTGATATTATTATGTCTCAGCAAAAAAAATAAAAGGTGTTCTTATTAAGGGTTGTTTTCATCTTTTTCTTTTTTCATTCTTGAATAAGATGGGTTTTGAAGTTTACGGATAAATAAGACGGAATGATGGATTTTTTTGAAATTTGAAATATGAGCATAGCTGAATCACAAGTTTCTAGCTTTGGGACTTTTGCTAGACGTAGTACGTACACATCAATGGGACCATAAGTCCGTTTCTTTCATCCACTTTGGCGTGTCGGCTCACACTGAAAATGTGCCACCAAATCTTGAATGTGTTGTCGGGCCCAAGCTTTTTAAATCATTTCAATTTGTCTTTGCTATGAGGCAGCAGCAAAGTGAAACCAATGTTTTAGCCAAAATTATAAATAACGGATCCAAAACAGCAAAGCAGTGTTGACGTGTGAATGAGTGTATTTTTACTTTTTAGTATTATTCGACCTTAACAAAGTATTACTATATAAATATTAGTTCAATGATATAAAAAAAAAAATATATTATTTTATGAGTTTTTCTTTTGCACTAAAATATCACCCGGCGTTCATGTGATGGCTTTTTCATTTTTATCTTCCATACAAGTGTCAAGCGTAGTTTTGTTTAGATTTTTTTTTTTGATAATGAGTGTAATTTATTTAAATTTATTTGTCACATTTAAACAGCATAGAGTTTCTAACTTTCTATGTTGGAAAAATTCAATCACAGGGCTTTTATTGAAACTTTTTAAAAGATACGATTTAATTTAATCCCATCCGCAAAATATATGGAAAATTTCATAATTTGCCCAAATTTTTATGTGGACGTGAAAGTTAACTTTTGTCACTTAACCATTTATTTAATGAAAATTATGATACTTAATAACAAAAAAGAAAAAAAGAAAAAAAAGAAGCTATTTTCATTTTTCAACTATAATTGTTTGGACGTTGGATCATGCAACACGGTTTGATTAGTCAATTTGATTCAAATTTGATCGATTGTGTATCAAGTGTGCAACAAAAATTATGGATTGCATAATTTCTTAATGTGTGATGGTTTGATATTGTTATTACTTACTAACTTGCGATAGTATATCAATAAATAACGATGAACTTCAAATAGTATTTTCAATATTATGTGATTATGTCCATTGTCACTTTACAATGCAAAATTTATCTTCTCCAACTGAACTCATCCGAGCACATTTCGTATGTTGCAATTGATGTCATGTAGGGACATGAAGTGAGGAGGATGGATTCTGCGGTAATAACTCTTCAGATTTGGCACATAACGAGACATTAGGAAGCCACCATATCTCAAGGATTACCTTCCGTGATTGAAAATGATTTTATATTTCCTTAGTTGTTATCGTATTTGAATTTGAAGAGTCAGTATCTTTAGGATTAGTTTGTTTCCTTGTTTATCCAATTATCATTATTATCATTCAAGTCTGCACTTTGCAGTTGGTAGGCTTGTGCTATAAAAGGGTGTAAGGGGTCTTTGGGAAGGATCATTTTTTGCCACATTTCGAGTGTTGCAATGGTGATTATGCAGATAGTATGGATTGGTATAACTAGAAATATAAAAAGCTAAAATGAAATAACTATTTATTTTCATTTGATGGGTAATGGCATTGAAATAGAGTTTTAAATTTTTATTGCATAATTTCCTTTTTCTTTCGATATTACCGGTGGAGCCAATATCATTTTCTCCAACCGATGGTGTCGGAAAATTTTACTGATTATGAGATAGTTTATAGGCAAAAAAAATATATATTTAGTTAAAGTTATTTATAGGCAAAAATACTACTAGTAATAAGTTGGAGTATGTTTGAAAAATATGGCATTTATTTATTGAATTAGATAACCTAGACAATTACGAGATGATCTTTTCGTAATCCCATTGTAGTGATCATAATTCAAAGACTTTAATTAGAAAATAAAAGTCACGTGACATCATCCAACTAATGCAAATCCTAGTCCCAAGAGAGAAAAATAGACTATTTTCAGCTTTTATTTTATTTTATAGCAAGAAACATGCATGTAATCAAGCAAATGACATACTGGTATTGACCTTGGTTTGTCATCCATTGGCTGCACGTGGCATAGGGTTGAACCATTGAACTTTCCAGGTGCTGTTAAAATTATACTAATTTTGTATTAATTAATAATTGAGGAGATTCCTTCTTAAAAGGTTTAGAAGGAAGTGGTGGGTTGCTACTCGCTGGACTGATTTCTTTTTTCAAAAGATGAAAGTAATAATTAATATTATAGACACGTATCATGTGGTCGATCATGAAGCATTGCCATTTGGCCAGGCTCTATTGCACGTCTAAGTCGGCAGCTTCTGTTGGCATTTTGTCAATTGTATTTTTGAGCAACCGAGCCACGTACTCTTCGAGTATTCGTCTATTCTTTTATCAATTCAAAGAGACAAATGAATGAGAGAAAAGTACGTGCATATTCGTTTTATATATATATATATATTAAATGAAAAGTACTATGTCCACAATATTTTTACAATATTTTCACTATAAATTATAAGTAGTAGTTGTTATTGGTTCAAATTTGAACTTAACATTAAGATTCAGGGTCGGCTCAACAACTTTAGGAGCCTTAGGCAAAAATTTTAAGTGAGGTCTTTTTTATATTTAAATATTAATTCAATAATATGTATTGAATTTTTTTATTTAAAATCTATTTTTATTACTTTTTGAGATGCAAAATTATTAGAAATAAAATTTAAAGTATAGAATAATAGAACCTGATTATTGCAATTTTTCTAAAACTGTGATCACTTTAAAGTCTAAACTTGCACAAATAAACATTAATTTATTACATGATTCAATAAATTAGTATCATTATAAAATAAATGAGTTGATATGATACACATCAAATTATTAATTAGTGTGATAATTTATAATAATTAATAAAATAAGAGCATGCATTAAAAAAAAGTGATAAATTATTAATTAGTATGTGGTGGGACCAGCTGTGATTTGCTGTGGGCTTTGGGCAAACTGTGCAGTGCTGTGTGCACTGTGCAGTCTCGTATCCACAGCCCATAGCCTGTGTGCAGTCTTGTCTTAACTATTTTTGTTTTTTCTCTTTTTAATTTTTTGTATTTTAGGATGCAATGAGACTTTTTTAATGCATTTTATTGACCAATAAAAACACTTAATTTTTTAAATTAAAATATATAGATAAATATTATATATATATATATATTTTTTTTTTTTTACAAGTGGGGTCTTCTTTTATTTGGGGGCCTTAAGCGATTGCATTAATTGCATCACCTGTTGAGCCGGCCTTACTAAGATTACTTTTTTACTCCAATAATAACAACCAGTAACAACCTGCCATTTATAATTTGTTGTGAAAATATTGTAAAAATATTGTAGATATATCATTTCTCATCTTAAATATATTTGTTTAACAGAATAGCAATGTAAACCGTAAGGGAGGAGTTGGTATATGGTGTACTTGACATATATGTCGGGTACAACATATAATTTTTGGTAAATGAGCCCCATTTGGTGGAAAGTGGACAATCATATCAAAGCCTTGAAAAAGAAAGTCTTTAAATATATATATCTATATATCTATACTATTAATAATGAGATTTTCTGTTTGAGTTTCAACATTTTACGTACTAAAATTGATTAAAAGAGTAATATACTGTTCCTAAATTTTAGGTTTTTCCTTTATCTTCTCCACATAGTCTATATCTTAGGACTCTATCCCTATCTCAATTTTAAACATTATTCCATGATACTTTACCTCCTTTTAAAAAAAAAAAAAATACAAACAGTTATTTATATATTACTTTTAAATATTATAGCATTAAACTAAATAAAAAATAAAAAATAAAAATGAGCATTATTGCATGTGCTTTGCGTGTGTGATAAATCTAGTGTATGTGTGTATATAAAATAAAAGTTCAACATATATAGAAGGCATGGTTGCGTTAAGTGGCTTCACCAAATTATAGTAATATTTTGGATTTTTTTTTTTTTAATAGAGACAACAACTTATTTGTTATTATCAATTTTTTTAGATAAAGTAACAATAAGTGTTTTAACAAAACATGCAACATATATATAAATTTCAGTTGATAGAGATAACAACTTATTTGTTCTTATAAATTTCTTTAGATAAAACTAGCATCTGAGCACACATATTGTGCGTGCTCAAAGGCTCTTCTATTTTTTTGGATAAAGGTTAATAATTTGCATCTATTATAATTTAGAAATATATATTTTTTATTTTTCAAACAATTAAAAAAGATAAACTTTAGAGATAAGCAGTAACTGTAATTTCTTTTTTAAATGTGAAGGGAAAAAAAATCCTAAGTTTTAGGAGTTTTCTTTTTGAATTCAAAATGAAATTTGTTATTTGGCATTTTAACTCTATTTCTAAATGAAGTTACCTTTCATTGATGAAAATATTTTTGAACCGCATAAAAGTTCAATTCAAAGAGGGGAATCCTCTTATATATAGTATAGATAACAATAAATGTTTTAACAAAACATGTAACATGCATATAAGTTTTAGTTGATAGAGATAACAACTTATTTGTTCTTATCAATTTCTTTAGATAAGTAACAATAAGTATTTTAACAAAACATGTAACATACATCTAAGTTTTAGAAATTTAAATCTTATACCAATTAAAAATCTATTATCAAAATTTCAAAACTTATATATAATCACCAATGCTCTTTCCAAAGAATCTCTCTTGCACCCCATGTTTTTGTTTATTGTTTTTTTTTTCAAGTTACAACTTAAGCACACATATTTGTATAATTGTATATGATAATTTTGATTAAATAAATTTATTTTACTAATTGTTTGTTTCTAAATTTGCATGTATGGACATTATGTCAACAAAATCTACTATAAAGAAAAAAAAAAGGGGCACCCATTTAAGTTCTTAATTTCTCTTAGGTGATTTTTTATTTTTCATTTTTAAATTCTCAACAATTGAATTATTTTATGTGTATTAGGTTTTGGTTATTCTATGTACTTAGTTAGTAAGTGTTTTGATTTTTATTTCAATTGACTATCACCACGAAAAATCTGGTTCAAAATATGTCTTTCATGTGCTGTAGTGCAATCTCATTCCAGGTTACTTTTATTTATTGATTGTTAAGACTTTATATATCAATGTTTATCTGTTTTTATATTTTAAAATTTTGTTTGACTATCAATTGACTATCACTATGAAAAATTTGGTTCAAAATATGTCTTTCATGTGCTGTAATGCAATCTCATTCCAAGTTACTTTATATATCAATGTTTATCTATTTTTATATTTTAAAATTTTGTTGGTGTTTTGTGTTAATTTCTTAGTATGTAGAATTCCACCCATATGCTTATCATATAATTTAAAGTTTCAGTGAAAGTACCGAATTTTGCCTCCTGATATACATAATTTGAATATATGGGGTGTTTTGGACATAGTACCGAATAGACAGCTGTAGTGTTGTATTGGAGGAGCATCGGCACATGCAAATGCCAAAAAACAAACAAAACAAACCACAGAGATATATATAGCCGCGTCCCACTTTCCCTTCCCCTCTTCTCTCTCCCTCAGAAACTGACCGCCTCACTTTTTTGTGTTTTCGTTTCATGCTCTCTCCAAAGGTGTCCACCATGTTCTACATCAAAATAAAATAAAATAAATATATATATACACATATACTAATTTTCATGGTTCAAACTGTCCTTGGTGTCAATCATTCTGAAACTTTTTTTTGGTTAACAATCATTCTGAAACTTTGGTACATTCTAGCGTTGGTCAAAATGGCTAAGTACTTAATGAAATATGTAAAATATTTGAGAAATAATTAGAGATCACCATTTTTTAGTTTAGTAAATCGAATTTCCCTAACTCAAGTTTCATAAACTAAATTTCATAAATAGCTACCATTTTTTAATGTAACTCGAGTTTCAAAACTCAAGTTCCATAAAAACTATTTATTTAAAAACTCGCTTTTTTGAAACTCGGGTTATACGGTAAATTAATTTTACAAACTTAAATTTTGAAAATGTGATAAATTTTAAATATTTCGCAAACAGTAATATATTGCTAAATATTTTACTAAATAGTAGTATATGGTCATTTTGGCCTTCCAACGTCACCATATTTCATATTTTATGTGATTCTTTATTTTTAAGATTAGAATAAATACAATTATTCCAAGAAATAAGTTTTATTGCTTGCTATTTGCTAATAACATCTAGCTTGCTAATAACATCTAGCTAGAGATGGTACTTATCAAAGATTAAAAAGAAAAATAACGTGGTTCAATGTGATATTATTATGTCTCAGCAAAAAAAATAAAAAGTGTTTTATTAAGGGTTCTTTTCATCTTTTTTTTTTTTCTTCTTGAATAAGATGGGTTTTGAAGTTTACGGATAAATAAGACGGAATGATGGATTTTTTTGAAATTTGAAATATGAGCATAGCTGAATCACAAGTTTCTAGCTTTGGACTTTTGCTAGACGTAGTACGTCACATCAATGGGACCATAAATCCGTTTCTTTCATCCACTTTGGCGTGTCGGCTCACACTGAAAATGTTCACCAAATCTTGAATGTGTTGTCGGGCCCAAGCTTTTTAAATCTTTCAATTTGTCTTGCTATGAGGCAGCAGCAAAGTGAAACCAATGTTTTAGCCAAAATTATAAATAACGGATCCAAAACAGCAAAGCAGTGTTGACGTGTGAATGAGTGTTTTTTACTTTTTAGTATTATTCGACTTAACAAAGTATTACTATATAAATATTAGTTCAATGATATAAAAAAAAAAAAATTATTTTATGAGTTTTTCTTTTGCACTAAAATATCACCCGGGTTCATGTGATGGCTTTTTCATTTTTATCTTCCATACAAGTGTCAAGCGTAGTTTTGTTTAGATTTTTTTTTTTGATAATGAGTGTAATTTATTTAAATTTATTTGTCACATTTAAACAGCATAGAGTTTCTAACTTTCTATGTTGGAAAAATTCAATCACAGGGCTTTTATTGAAACTTTTTAAAAGATACGATTTAATTTAATCCCATCCGCAAAATATATGGAAAATTTCATAATTTGCCCAAATTTTATGTGGACGTGAAAGTTAACTTTTGTCACTTAACCATTTATTTAATGAAAATTATGATACTTAATAACAAAAAAGAAAAAAGAAAAAAAGAAGCTATTTTCATTTTTCAACTATAATTGTTTGGACGTTGGATCATGCAACACGGTTTGATTAGTCAATTTGATTCAAATTTGATCGATTGTGTATCAAGTGTGCAACAAAAATTATGGATTGCATAATTTCTTAATGTGTGATGGTTTGATATTGTTATTACTTACTAACTTGCGATAGTATATCAATAAATAACGATGAACTTCAAATAGTATTTTCAATATTATGTGATTATGTCCATTGTCACTTTACAATGCAAAATTTATCTTCTCCAACTGAACTCATCCGAGCACATTTCGTATTTGCAATTGATGTCATGTAGGGACATGAAGTGAGGAGGATGGATTCTGCGGTAATAACTCTTCAGATTTGGCACATAACTGAGACTATTATGTGTAAGCCTTACATCATTGAATCTTTCTTTAAATTGGAATACTACCTCTTATGTAATAGTTATTCTATTTCCATATAGTTATTGTTTTCCATTGAAACCAAACTATGAATAGTAATAGTTATTATTCGTCTTCTATTAGAAATATTACATCTATGTAATCTATATTATTCGTATTTTGAATTTGAATGAGTCAGTATCTTTAGGATTAGTTTGTTTCCTTTTTATCCAATTATCATTATTATCATTCAAGTCTGCACTTTGCAGTTGGTAGGCTTGTGCTATAAAAGGGTGTAAGCGTCTTTGGGAAGGATCATTTTTTGCCACATTTCGGTGTTGCAATGGTGATTATGCAGATAGTATGGATTGGTATAACTAGAAATATAAAAGCTAAAATGAAATAACTATTTATTTTCATTTGATGGGTAATGGCATTGAAATAGAGTTTTAAATTTTTATTGCATAATTTCCTTTTTCTTTCGATATTACCGGTGGAGCCAATATCATTTTCTCCAACCGATGGTGTCGGAAAATTTTACTGATTATGAGATAGTTTATAGGCAAAAAAAAAATATATTTAGTTAAAGTTATTTATAGGCAAAAATACTACTAGTAATAAGTTGGAGTATGTTTGAAAAATATGGCATTTATTTATTGAATTAGATAACCTAGACAATTACGAGATGATCTTTTCGTAATCCCATTGTAGTGATCATAATTCAAAGACTTTAATTAGAAAATAAAAGTCACGTGACATCATCCAACTAATGCAAATCCTAGTCCCAAGAGAGAAAAATAGACTATTTTCAGCTTTTATTTTATTTTATAGCAAGAAACATGCATGTAATCAAGCAAATGACAAACTGGTATTGACCTTGGTTTGTCATCCATTGGCTGCACGTGGCATAGGGTTGAACCATTGAACTTTCCAGGTGCTGTTAAAATTATACTAATTTTGTATTAATTAATAATTGAGGAGATTCCTTCTTAAAAGGTTTAGAAGGAAGTGGTGGGTTGCTACTCGCTGGACTGATTTCTTTTTTCAAAAGATGAAAGTAATAATTAATATTATAGACACGTATCATGTGGTCGATCATGAAGCATTGCCATTTGGCCAGGCTCTATTGCACGTCTAAGTCGGCAGCTTCTGTTGGCATTTTGTCAATTGATTTTTGAGCAACCGAGCCACGTACTCTTCGAGTATTCGTCTATTCTTTTATCAATTCAAAGAGACAAATGAATGAGAGAAAAGTACGTGCATATTCGTTTTATATATATAATATATATTAAATGAAAAGTACTATGTCCACAATATTTTTACAATATTTTCACTATAAATTATAAGTAGTAGTTGTTATTGGTTCAAATTTGAACTTAACATTAAGATTTGGGGCGCTCAACAACTTTAGGAGCCTTAGGCAAAAATTTTAAGTGAGTGTCTTTTATATTTAAATATTAATTCAATAAATGTATTGAATTTTTTATTTAACCTGATACTTAATTTGTGTGTGTGTGAGTTTTTTTTTTTTTTTTTTTTTTTGAGAAAAGATACTTAATTTGAGTTAATTTTGGATAGCTGGTTCAATATTTCTCACTACATATTTTCTATAACATATATATACTGTAAATTTGTAACCCATATAACTGCGTGGCCATTTAATTTCTAAGTGTTACTTTAAGTTGGAAAGTTTAAAAGAAAACAGACAGATTCCTATATATACAATGGAGTTAGAACATTTCTAGACCGCTCAATTCATAAAGGATATCTATTTCTTGTGAGTGCCCTCATTGGCCGAGCATCTTAGATTCTTAATTGAATGCAAAAATTAAATGTTTTGAGAAACAAAATAAACAAATGAAAATTCTTTGTATAAAGGTTTTCACAAGTAGTGGCTAGCTCTCAAGATCATGTAATATTCTTAGCAGAAGTGAAACCTAATAAAAGGAAAAGGAAAGATGACATTAGCATATAAATAATTAGAGAAAGAAATTAGATATTAGGTGAGTAGAAAAAAAGAAATAAACAAAGACCTTAGGATGCCACAATTATGAGGAAAGAGTTTGTTATGCCTAAAGACAAAAAAGTGTAATAAATTATGTAAGATTTGCAGAAAAAAGAAAAAGGAATCAACAAATACCTTTTGTTAAACGAATAAAAAAAATATAGTTGGTCCCTTTATGGGTGCAAAGCACAAATTTTGTAGTCAGATTGTGCTTTATACATGTGATTTGATTTTTTCTGGGACCGATTAGGCAGTCCAGGATTCTCCATTTCAGACAGGATATGTTTCTTGATTGAGATTTCCATTAAGGATTAATAAATAAGTTTATTTCTACTCTCTGTCATGCATTTGATTTAAGTTCAATAATGATGGTCATGTTCCATAATATGCACCGAGGAAAGATTATTCGATGCCCATGGAAAAATAGAAAAGAGGGGAATACAAATTAGGAGAGAGAGAGAGAGGTAAAAATCGTTATAAGAAAATTCCTTACTAGCTTCATAGTATACTATTATACTTATTATTCTAATGATATTTATTGCAAGATAGTTGAACATAATTTTATATTGACTCATGCGTTCAATTTAGCTTAACTGATTAAGTCTTTTGTCATCAAATAAGAGGTTTGAAGTTCTACCTCTTACTTTAGATTGATTCTCTCATATGATCAAATACACTTCTATTTTGGAAAGTAAGATGTGCATTTTTTTTTTTTTTTGCTGAATAAGATGCACATTAATTATGTATAAGACATAAGTAGATGATGATGATGATAGACTAGTACTAATTATAATTTCTCTCCAAGGATTAATAAACTCTTGTTACTATTATAAAAAAAAAATGTAATTAAAAAAAAATTGAAAAAGACAAAAAGAGTTTTTTTAGTAAACGCTAACATATAGCTTCCTATCTTATAATTATGTTGGGTTTATTGTGAAGTTTAACATCGAATAATAACAATAAGAGCGAACGGTCAATTAATATAACATTGTTGGGTAGAGTTTTTGGATTAGGTTGTGTCCATCTCATCAACAAACTCTAATATGAAATTGCAAGAGCTAAACATGACTAGTAGTAATTACATTTTCCCCTCCAAAGTGTTAATAAACTTTAGTTATAGAAAAAAGAGTCCAAAAACTATCATTGAAAACAATGAAAAGTGAATAGCAAAATTCATATACAGAAGTCTATGGTGTAAAACCACAATTTTTGTTGTTAGATGATTAAAATAATTTAAAATAGAAACCAAAATTTATTTAAAGCTTTTTGGAACTTTAGTAAAGAGTTTCAATTGGAGTAGAATTAGTTTAATAATTTGCATGTGTAACCACTACGCACCCTTAATGTGGTGGTCACTTTACAAGTATAAATGCTTGTAGGATGTGAGGGATAAGAGTTGGGGTTCAAGTATCCAGGAGAGAGTTTCACATACATATACACTTAAATTATGTTAGAGTAGAAATTATATCTTGTATATAAAAAAAAATTGTGTAATTATAGTGTGATGAGTAATTTTCTTATTAGTTGGTATAACAAGTTTTAAGTGTATTTAAAAAAAGTGGGGGGGGGGGGGGGGAAGACATAAGACTGTCCTATAACTAAAGAAAAAAGAAAAAGAAAAAGAAAAACCTACACGATTCAATCACAAATATATAGTATTTCATAATGATACAATATTTATACTAAAGCTTAAGCTTTAAGCAATAAGGGTCATATAAAATGGGCTATTGCACATCCCATTCATAATGAAATCGATAGGAAGATAGTTCTACAGGAGTATCAATAGAGATATGAATTCAAACAACTAATCATTTTAAAACTGGGGAGAGTGGAGAATCTAAGTCCTCTTTCTAAGGCTAATTAATTAATAGTGACAAAAGGAGTTGAAATATTCATTGTATCATCTATTATTAAAGTGAATTCCATGTTGAGGAAAATAAAAATCTGGACCATGTAGAGCAAATAAATGGTGTGGAAACTGCAAAATCATAAAACGCATTAAAGAGGGACAGTTCAAAGCATTTTTAATGTTTTGAACTGCAAGGTTCTGATTCAGCTAACTCCACGTCGTGGAATTACTACTCTCTAATTCCATAACAAGTTGGGGGGCGTTGCTAGTTGCTACTGCTCATGCCGGTTTCAATGTCTTTTATTTTTATTTTTATTTTTTTGAGAATCCAGTTTCAATGTCCAGTGACAATATTTTGTCAGATATATATGAGTTGGCTCTTAATGGTTACAGGTTGGGCTAACACTAGTAGTTTCTTGAGCCTGAATTGGACTTGTTGTATGGTAATACCTTGGACATCTTATCATATACTTCTTCTATTCACCAATGATTTGGACTTTTAGACATGGGAGTGGATCCCAAACAGGCCCATAAAAAGAAAAAAAAGAAAAAAAAAAAGACATATTATGAAAAAATGTTTAGATGACAAAAACTTATATAATTTTTGTTTATGTGGCAAGTTATGAGTAATTAAAAAAAAAAAAACACAAAATGATGAGTCCATGCCACCATTAATTTACAACTTGCTACAACTTATCATGTGGCGAGTTGTGGCAAAAGTTGTATAAGTTTTTGTCGTCCTAACATTGCTCGAGAGTTGTTTATATATTTAAAAAAAAAAAACCAAAAAAGAAAAAAAAGTAAAATATGTCTCTCGGCAGTCTAGAGAAGAAAGGGATGAGGATGGGGGATTGTTCAAGTTAAGAGTTATTTATTTATTTATTTATTTTTATATATATATATTTTTTTAATTTTTATTTTCCTGTTTCTTCTGCTATTTTATATACTATGCTGTCTCTTGCAATATTGGTTTTCTTCTCCCCTTTTAAATAGTGATGGGGAGGCATGTTCGCTCCATGGAGCTTACTATCTCAGCTCAAGTTTGTTTGAATTGTTTAGGACAATGAACTTCAAATTTGTTCTCATGGTTGTTGAGATTAGTAATTAGAACATCAGTATTGGTGGTGTCAAAAATTTAGCAATTTGACATCACAAAGAGTTTTTTTTATTTATTTTACCACCTAATTTTACAAAATACTCAACATCAGTGATCTTATTTTAGCATTCAACACAATAAAATAATATAAACAACATAATAAAATAATATATTTACTATAATAAACAACATCCACCACTACAAACACAATAAAATAATATAAATTTTAATAAAATATATATTTTTTACTATCTTACTTACAGTATACAGCCATTTTTGATTGTGCATGGTAGCTCAACAGCCAAATTTTTTGGCTTTCCTTCCACCATTGTAACACGCTTTTTAGTTTTAATGGTACTTAAAAAAATGCTTTTAGCAATAAGGGTCAGATAAAATGGGCTATTGCACATCCCATTCACAATGAAATCGATAGGAAGACAGCTCTACAGGAGGATCAATTAGAGATATGAATTCAAACAACTAATCATTTTAAAACTGGGGAGAGTGGAGAATCTAAGTCCTTTTTCAAAGGCTAATTACTTAGTAGTGACAAAAGAGTTGAAATATTCATTGTATCATCTATTATTAAAGTGAATTCCATGTTGAGGAAAATAAAAATCTGGACCATGTAGAGCAGATAAATGGTGTGGAAACTCCAAAATCATAAAAGACATTAAAGATAAATGGTTCGGATTCAGCTAACTCCACATCGTGGAATTACACCTCTAATTTCATAAAAAGTTGGGGTGTTGCTCTCTGCTCATATCAGTTTCAATGTCCAGTGACAATATATATTTAGTCAGATATACATAAGTTGGCTCTTACTGGTTATTGGTTGGGCCAACACTAGTGGTCTCTTGTGCCTGGATTGGACTTACCGTATTGTGGTACCTTGGACATCTTATCTTATACTTCTTGCATTCACCAATAGTTTGGACTTTTAGAAATGGGAGTGGGTCCCGAACAGGCCCAACAAAAAAGGAAATACGATGCAATCACAAAAATTTAAGACAACTTTTGCCACAATTCATTATGTCTAACAACTTGTGATGTGATGAGTTGTGATAATAATTGTGTAAGTTTTTGTGATCTTGACATTGCGGGTTGTTTATATCTTTTAAAAAGAACCAAAAAAGAAATAAAAAGTAAAATATCTCTCTAGGCAGTCTAGAGAAAAAAGGGCTAGGATGGGGGGTTGTTCAAATTAAGAGTTATTTTATTTTATTTTTTATTTTCCTGTTGCTTCTGCTATTTTATTGGTTTTCTAATGTAGTTTTTGGCACTAATTGTAAGGGGAAGGATTCTCTTGCTTTGAACAATGTGACAACAAATTTTAGAAGTGGGTAGTTAATAGTAATTAATTATGGTGGTGGACTACTTATTTTGGTGGTGGGCTTGAGGAAAGGTACAAGAACATAACGTGGATGCCTAGGCTGACTTGGGCTTGATTCCCTTGGTGCACTGCATGTGTCCCCAACTGGACACATCCACAACTGACAACCATTCACTTCGATTTATTCCCCATCCAAGCAAACCCATCTCTCTTACAAGCTCAAGACTATGTTTAGCTCATGAACATGAAGTTGGGTTAAAGTATATATGATATTATATGCATGTTTATATGTGTAAAATGTTTTAAATATACTTACATAGATCACCTAAGATTGGATTGTGTAAATTTGTAAATAAGTTTATAAATGATTGAATTATTATTATTATTAATTAATTAATAATATAATTTGTACAGTTTTTAGTAAAATTATATATAGTTTTTTTTTTTTTTTATTATAGGAAAATATTACTTCATATTAAAATAAAAGACATTAAAGATAAATGGTTCGGATTCAGCTAACTCCACATCGTGGAATTACACCTCTAATTTCATAAAAAGTTGGGGTGTTGTTCTCTGCTCATATCAGTTTCAATGTCCAGTGACAATATATATTTAGTCAGATATACATAAGTCGGCTCTTACTGGTTCTTGGTTGGGCCAACACTAGTGGTTTCTTGTGCCTGGATTGGACTTATCGTATTGTGGTACCTTGGACATCTTATCTTATACTTCTTGCATTCACCAATAGTTTGGACTTTTAGAAATGGGAGTGGGTCCCGAACAGGCCCAACAAAAAAGGAAATACGATGCAATCACAAAAACTTAAGACAACTTTTGCCACAATTCACTATGTCTAACAACTTGTGATGTGATGAGTTGTGATAAAAATTGTGTAAGTTTTTGTAATCTTGACATTGCGGGTTGTTTATATTTTTTAAAAAGAACCAAAAAAGAAATAAAAAGGAAAATATCTCTCTAGGCAGTCAAGAGAAAAAAGGGATAGGATGGGGGGTTGTTCAAATTAAGAGTTATTTTATTTTATTTTTTATTTTCCTGTTGCTTCTTCTATTTTATTGGTTTTCTAATGTAGTTTTTGGCACTAATTGTAAGGGGAAGGATTCTCTTGCTTTGAACAATGTGACAACAAATTTTAGAAGTGGGTAGTTAATAGTAATTAACTATGGTGGTGGACTACTTATTTTGGTGGTGGGCTTGAGGAAAGGTACAAGAACATAACGTGGATGCCTAGGCTGACTTGGGCTTGATTCCCTTGGTGCACTGCATGTGTCCCCAACTGGACACATCCACTAGGGGTGTGCAAAAAACCGAAGAACCGAAAAAACCGCTTCAAACCGGCCGAACCGATGTAAAAATTTCGGTTCGGTTTCGATTCGGTTCGGTTTCGGTTTTATTTTATAAAAAACCAAAAATTTTGGTTCGATTTTCGGTGTCAAATTTTAAAATAACGAACTGACCGAACCGAACCGAAATATTATTATATAATAATATTATTAATATATTATTATATTATATCATTATATTAAATATAAAATATTTTGTAAATGTTTAACACTCTACTCTTTCTACCGGATATTTTCAAAAAAAAAAAAAGATTTGCTTTTCAGCTTTTGGCAGTTGGCAGATATGCTTTGCCAGCTTTGCTTTGGGCAGTGGGCAAAGTCCAATCCATCAAGAAACTAAGTTCAAACTAAGTTACCAAACTAAGTTATCAAGTGACTAAAGGAAACTAAGTTCAGTAAGTTGCAGTGGGCCTTTTTCTTTTTTTTTTTCAGTCATCACTTCAAAGTTTCAAATTTCAAATGATTCGGCCAGCATTTTAAAATCTATTAGATTTTAATCACCTATAATTAAACTAGCTAATTATCTAATTAAACTAATTAAACTAAAACTAACTGAACTATAAAAGGAAAAAGTGGAAACCCTACCCTACATACCCGGCCCACTCTTTCATTTTCACTCTCAGTCTCACCCTTTCACTCTCTAACATTCAGACCTCAGGCCGCCCCACGTCCTACCTCTCACACTTTCCACTCCTTCCCTCTGCCGTCGCCTCCACACGCCGCCCTCTCCACGATCATCGACTTCACACGCCGCCCTCACCCTTTCACTCTCTAACATTCAGACCTCAGGCCGCCCCACTTCCTACCTCTCACACTTTCCACTCCTTCCCTCTGCCGTCGCCTCCATACGCCGCCCTCTCCACAATCATCGACTTTTCATCTCCCACGGTGAGCCTGTCTTCTCCACAATTTCACTCTTCCTCTGCTGTCGCCCTCACACTTTCACTTTCACTTTCACGCCGCCCCCCACACGCCGCCTCTCTGTTTTGTGTTTGTCTTTTGTTTGTGTTTCTCTGTGTTTGGTATTTTAGGTTTTGAAAATAGAAATCTTGATACCGTGACCCATTCTCTGTTTTGTGTTACTTTGTTTTTTGTGTTAGTGGGTTTTGTGTTTTAGGTTTTGAAAATAGAAATCTCGATACCCTCTGACCCTCTCTCTGTTTTGTGTTTCTCTGTGTTATGTGTTTTGTTTTTTAGGTTTTGAAAATAGAAATATCGATACCCTCTGACCCTCTCTCTGTGTTATGTTTCTCTCTATTTATTTTTTCAAGTTTTAATGTTTTATATGCAAATAAAGTTAGGGTTTTGAAAAAATCGATAATGCTTGGCGGCATGTGCTAGTTGGTTTCTTTATTAAAGTTAGCTGATTGCCTTTGAGGTCTGATATATATAAAGTTAGCTGCTTTTTTATTTATTTATTGTTGTGATATTTTTGTTTATTGTTGTTGACATGTTGTGAATCTGTGACTGTTATGTTAAGTTATTTTCTTATTGATGTTACAGATTTGAAAATCAATAACCCCATGTGCTTAACTGTGATGATGTTGTATTTGTTAATAGTTGACTGATGTTGGGGTATTTGTTAATAGATTACTTTCTTGTGAAGAGTCCTCTTCATTCCCTTTTTTTTTTTATTTTTTTTTATGTTGCTGACTTTTATTGTGTTATACTACTGTTATTGTTACCGTATTTTTTTATATTGTAGACTAGACTCATTTTGGCATTAAATTTTATTTTTTATTTCTTACTTTTTATAGTTGTTGACTTATTGTGTTTTGTTTTATTTTGTAAATGAATGAGACAAGAGAAATCCCAGAGGGTCAACACAATGAAGTGGATCAAGGGGCAACCAATGTGCATGAAGACAAAGGCAAACCCCCACTCCCACCAATTGCAGGTAATACTGGTAAAAAAAAGATCTATTATTTGGGGTCATTTTACTGTTACTGAAGGGGGGGGGGGGGGAAACCTAGGTCAGCTTGTAACTATTGTGGCACAACCTATGCTTGTGACACTAAGTTAAATGGCACTACAGCCATGAGAAATCACATACAATCACAGTGTTTGAAATATCCTTATAGGGAGGACAAAAAAAACCAATCAACCCTAGCATTCAAACCTAAAGAAGAAGGAGAAAGTAGTAGTAAACTTGTGTCTTGGGTGTTTAATTTTGAGGAATGTAAGAAGGCATTAGCAGAGATGATTATTCTAGATGAGTTGTCTTTTAGGTTTGTGGAGGGTTTTGGTTTTAGGAAGTTTATGTCTGTTGCCCAACCTAGGTTCAATCCAATCCCTTGCCGCACAACAATTGCCAAAACATGCTTTAGGGTGTTTTTAGATGAGAAACAAAAATTGAAAGAAGCCCTAAGAGAGCAGCGGGTCTGCCTTACCACAGATACATGGACATCTGTTCAAAATTTGAACTACATGTGTCTCACTGCCCATTTTATTGATAGTGATTGGAAAATACACAAGAGGATTCTTAGTTTTTGTTTAGTGGAAAATCACAAGGGTGAAACACTTGGGAAGGCAGTTGAGATGTGTTTACTTGATTGGGGGATAGACAAGATTCTAACTATTACAGTTGATAATGCTGCCTCTAATAGTGGGTTGATTTCTTTTATTCAAAAAAAGACTAAGCATAGGAAGGCAACAGTTTTAGGGCATAAATACTTGCATGTGAGGTGTAGTGCTCATATCTTGAACTTGATTGTTCGTGAAGGGTTAGTTGAAATGGATGAGACAATAGTGAAGGTTAGGAAATCTGTGAAATATGTGAGATCATCTCCACAAAGACAAAACACATTTAAGTTATGTGCGGAGAAGGAGAAAGTTGAGTTTAAAAATCAGTTGTGCTTAGATGTGCCAACTAGGTGGAACTACACCTATATTATGTTGGAGAAGGCCGAAAAGTATCAAAAGGCTTTTGAGAGATTAGAGGAAGATGATCCAAATTTTCTTATGACAATTAGAGAGGAGTCCAAGGAAGAAGGAAATGATAGACATGAGGTTGCTTGGGGAATGGATGATGTGGATTGGGAGAAGATTAGGATCTTTTCTAAATTTCTTAAAAAATTTATGATGCAACCTTGAGGTTTTCGGGTGCTAGTTATGTCACTAGCAATTCTTTCTTTTTGGAGCTCATGTCAATTCATGACACAATTGAGTTAGAGCATGAAAAAGATAGTTATTTGTTGAGAACAATGGCTGATTACCTGAAGAACAAATTTGAAAAGTATTGGGGGAACTTTGATAATATGAATCACTTGTTGTATGTAGGGTTGGTTCTTGATCCTCGATACAAGTTGAGGTATCTTGAGTACTGTTTTGGTACTTTGAATGAGAGGCAAAAGGCTGTTGATATGGTAGGAAAAGTAAAGGCTGTTTTGGAGGATTTATATAAATTTTATACTCAAAATCAAGTGGGGAGTAGTAGTGCTAGTGCTGCTGCACAAGCCAAGGCCAAAATCCAAGTGGATTAATGGAGGGAGATGATTATAATGTGGTTGATGCGAAGGCAATTAGGATGATGGGATTTAGGACGCACTTGAAGGGTATTGATTCTTCAAATATCAAATCAGAGGTTGATAAATACTTGTTAGAGAGTTGTGAAGATTTTGATGATAATTTTGATATTTTGGCTTGGTGGAAGGTTAATTCCCCACGATACCGTGTGCTTTCAAGAGTTGCACGACATGTTCTTGCAATTCCGGTATCCACTGTGGCTTCAGAATCTGCCTTTAGTACGGCTGGTCGTGTCCTTGATCCCTTCCGGAGTTCATTGTCTCCCTTATGGTGGAAGCCCTCATATGTGGTCAAAATTGGCTCCGTCCTTCATCTGCTCCAATCTGCCTTCGTTTTACCATGGATGATGTTGAGGAGTTTAAAAAGCTTGATGGAGGTATGATTATTATTTGTTATATTAAAAATGACTTTCTATTTCTTTATTTATTAACAAAAATTCTGCATGTCTATTATTATTAAAAAAAAAAAAAAAAAAAACTGAATGTCTTGGATTCTTGGCATATTTATTGCTTATTGTACAAGTGATTTTTATGTTTTTTATTTTTTCATTTTGTTTGAGAACTCGTGAGTGATGCTGCATTAACATCAGAACTAGGCATGTCCACACAACACCTATTGAAGTTGACGGTTGAAGATTTCTCTTTGCTCTTTGGACGGTGGTATTGATAATTATATGTACACTTTTGATATGTATAGTTGTACACTTTTTGCTATTAGACAGTGGCCTACATAAGTACATATAGATATAGGCTTTTATTTTGAGCTTGACAATGGCCTATACATAATACATAGACAATATATAGACAATATATGATATTAGGCAGTAGGCAATGACATATGGCCAATTTATTTTGAGTATTTGGCCAAATATTAAATATGACTGTATATGATGACATTGACATATAGCCAATTTATTTTAAGTCTTTGGCTATAATGCTATGTAGGTATTGACATATGGACAATGTGGACATTGACATATTACTAATGAAGTAACTAAATATGTACTAGTTATTTTATTTTGACTTGTACAATTTATTTTTTAATCTTGTTTGTATTTGATGGGTGTTTGTAACAAGTTACAGCTTAGTTTGAGGCTTTGAGCACTAGAGCAATTTTTTGCTCTAGATTATTTCTGGATTTATGAATTTGTGTTGACAGGTTGTGTTTGTGCAAATGTATTTTGGACAGGTTATGAATTTATGATAGGTTGTGATTTATGAATTTGCTATATATGTGTTGTATTTTTGGATTTATGAATTTGTAACAGGGTTTTTTTTTTTTTTTTTTTTTTTTTTTTTTTTTTTTTTTTTTTTTGTGGAAGAATTTGCTATTATGTGTATTTCTGGATTTATGTTGAGTAAAAGCAGGTTGTGATTATGTGTATTTCTGGATTTATGTTTAAGTAAAAGCAGGTTGTAATTTTTTTTTTTTTTGTAAAATGTTTTATGAATGTGTAAAAGGCCCAAAAATTGCCAAAATAATAAAGGCCAGAATCTGGGCTATAAGGGCCAAAACAGAAAGCTAAAAAAGGCCCAAAGATGGCCATTGCCAAAATAGAAAAGGCCCGAATCTGGGCCACAACTGGTTCCTAACAAAGGCCCAAAACAAGTTTTTAGAAAAGACTTAATTAGAGCATAAAAGACCATAGAAAAAGAGACTTGAATACTGCATTTTTTTTTTTTTTTAAAAAGCCCAAACAGAAAAGTTTTAGAAAAAA
This sequence comes from Quercus suber, assembly GCF_002906115.3. Classification (NCBI taxonomy): domain Eukaryota; kingdom Viridiplantae; phylum Streptophyta; class Magnoliopsida; order Fagales; family Fagaceae; genus Quercus; species Quercus suber. The sequence continues at coordinate 1,840,124 of NW_027069472.1, forward strand.
AAATCGAAGGCCCAACTAATCCAAACTCCAGGCCCAAAAACCGAAACCAACCGAAACCGAAACAAACCGAAACCGACGATTTTTCAACTATTTCGGTTGGTTTCGGTTGAGATTTTCAAAAACTGAAACTTTCGGTTTCGGTTGGCCGGATTAGAAAAACCGACCGAACCGATTACAGCCCTATCCACAATAGACAACCATTCACTTCGATTTATTCCCATCCAAGCAAACCCATCTCTCTTATAAGCTCAAAGCCTATGTTTAGCTCATGAACATGAAGTTGGATTAAAATATATATGATATTATATGCATGTTTATAAGTGTAAAATGTTTTAAATATACTTACGTAGATCACCTAAGATTGGATTGTGTAAATTTGTAAATAATTTTATAAATAATTAAATTATTATTATTATTATTAATTAATTAATAATATAAATTGTACAGTTTTTAGTAAAATTATATATAGTTTTTTTTTTTTTTTGATAGGAAAATATTACTTCATATTAATAATAGTAGTCAGGTACAAACCACAACAATAAGAGTCAAATACAAACTACAACATTAGAGGCAACAACATGTTCTAAAAACCTGGAGGCTTCCTCAACCTATGCCTCAAAATCATGAACAAACTTAGCATGTTGAGCTAACAAATGGGCGGGCTTATTACCATCCCTTTTAATGTGAGAAAAAAGAAAAGAACGAAAAGAGTGAAGCTGAAGAAAGATGCCCTCTAAAACATTAGCAACAGCAGGGGGAGCTAACGAGCAACCATTCATAGCATTGCAGACTTGTAGAGAGTCCCCTTCAAAAATAACATCTTGAATTACAAGGTCCCTTGCAAAAATAACAGCAGCTTCCATAGCTTTTGCCTCAGCGTCAAGGGGTCCCAAAGAAGCATAGATCTTCTGGCTCAAGGCACCAACTACCTGCCCTTTATCATCCCGAATAAGCACACCCACACTGGCAATAGACTGGTCTCGGAAAACAGCACCGTCAACATTAGCTTTATACACACCTGTTGTAGGTGGAGTCCATCTAGTAGGGAGTGAGTTTACTGATGAGATGGGGTAGTCTTGGAGAGATTGGTATTCAGTTACAAACCTGGTTGCTTCGAGGATTAGAGAGGCCACAGTTTTAGGCATCTCACCATGTCGAATACCATTTCTATTATTCCAAATATTCCAAGAAACTGCCATGAAATGAGTAAGATCCATAGCTGATGGTCTCGAGCCATTACTTAAGTTCCAAAACATATCTTCAAAAGTACACTCCCTGCCTATCATCAAACCACAAGCCTCCCATATTGATGTAGCAAAATCACAATGAAGAAGAACATGGCTTGTTGTCTCACAACTCTTATCACATAGCTCACAAACTTCATTATTAATCACTTGTTTGCGGTATAGGTTGGATTTTGTAGGGAGTATATTTTGACAAGCCCTCCAAACAAAGTTTTTGATTTTATTTGGTACAACAGCACCCCCAAACAGACTTCCATAGTTGCCACTGTCCACTAGCTTCCGAGGTTTCTTCTTGTTCTGCATTGTGCATATGCATGGCTAACCAATGGGCACTCTTGACAATGAACTTTCCATTTGGTGTAGTTGCCCAAACCAATCTATCTGGAGGCATACTAATACTCAGAGGGATGCTTAGGATAGTTTCAACTTCAAAATTAATAAACAGTTCCCTTACCAAATCAACTCTCCAACATCCATGTTCTGCATCAATAAGAAAATCAGCTTTTACATTTTCTGGCAGCAATGTTCTGGGTGAGATTACTTGATAAGTGGACTGAGTTGGGAGCCATTTATCTTTCCAAACACAAATACTCTTTCCATTACCAACTTGCCAACGCATTCCTTGCCTGATCTTTATCAAATTATAAACAAAAAATCACTCTGACTCATTAACTTAAATAATATAATTTCAACTATAGTTTATTTATTAATTATTAGTATAGATTTATGAATGGGTAAAAAAAATTTAGTCAAAGAATTTACTATATGTGAGAAGAGAATAAATTAGTAATCAAGTAGATAATGAAGAAGCTTAAACTTGTTTGAAAATAAAATACAATGAGCTTGGATTTGTAATTTAGTTTGATAATAAATTCGAGCTTATCTCATATTTAAAATAAAAATAAATGAACAGTTTTAAACTTTTATTACTTGACTTGTTTACAGCTTTGTTTCCTAATCAAATGAGTATAAAAAATTTGGACTCATAATGGGCTAAGCTATGCCCTGTGCCACCCTTCTAGAGAAAATAGGTGCTCATTTGTAGGTGATCGTGGGTTTCATAATCTAGGACAGCCTTGTGGCGAACTGGGAGATCACTAGGCCCTCCCTGAGGCTGCTTGTATCGTGGGCCTCTTGTTGTCATCAATTTACTAGGCCATATTGGACTTCTTTATTTGTGTTACAATTAGTGGGTTTAATGACCCAATTTTGTCAATCCCCGGATTTAGATTAGAGCTTTTGTGGCTGTGAAAAAAAGGTCATGAAACCAATATTATTGATAAAGAAAAAACTAAGTGTAATCAGATCACCCACCACAAAATCTTTTATATATCCATTTGTTTTGATGGAAAACTTTATATGAAAATAATTTTTCACATTTTCTTTTATTTGGTAGTATTTAAAAAAAAAAAAGTCAAAGGAAAATTATCTATTGATGATGTCGAAAATCATCAGTAAGTCACACAGCCCTCACGTACTCGAGACAAGACTTACGCAACACAGAAAAAGAAGAAGACCCTACAGAGAGTATCGTGTGGTACCGGTCAAATACTCTCCGAATGTTAAGTTAGAGAATTTTTCACAACTTTAGAGTACCAGAGTTTGGGTAAATTATGCGTACCTTAGTTTGTAAGAGTTTAGGGGTTTTTATAGTAGCGTAGATCTGACATTCATTTCTTGGCGGAGAGGGTATTTCCTTGCAGGGAAGATCCTCATTAATACGCATATCTTGCGGGATCCTTTTCTTGTAGGAATCCTCTTGATTAGGGTTAACTGTGGAGCACAAGACGTTTCCTTATATACCCATTCGTGGAGGCCAAGCAAGGCCACGTTAGACCTGTCATAGGCTTCTTTCTCCCCGTCAGCTTCCTTCCATCGACCTCTTATCCCGCCTAGGCGTTCCTGTTGTCTTACACAGATGTCGTCGGGTGTGGAGTCGTCGGGCGTGGAGTCGTCGGCCTATGATATCGTCATTTTCGTCTTTATGAATGCACAAGTGGAGTTGACGGGTTCATTAGGACCGTCGGCTTCCTCATATGTGAACGAGTTTATCCTCTTCCAGAATTACCCTTGTCATCTATTAACTTCCATTATTTATATTGATATGAGATAGTAATTTTCCACTAAAACATTTTTGGAAAACAATTCTATCTCACTCTAAGCTAAATAAGAAAGGTAAAATGATAGTTTTTGAACTTATTTTAAGGTTACTACCAAATATAGGAAAATGAAATAGTTTTTTAGAAAATGCATTTTAAAAAATGATTTATTTTACAAAAAATGTTAATGTTCTTGAAACAACAGAATTGTTGAATTTCTTTCTAGGATAAACTTGGATGGTCTATATATTAACCAATGGAAATGATATGGTAGTAAGAAATTAAGAAACCCTTTGACGTCTAAAAGTGGCAATGTGATTGGGAGTCAAGACTATAAAACGAATGCAGGCCTTGCTCTTAATTAGGCTGAACTCATATGATACATTAATGGCATGTTTGGATGTTTAAAAAAGGAGGGGGAGTAGAGTAGAGGGAGGGAGAGTAATGCAATTACCTTATTTGGAAGTTTTTTAAAGAATGAGGGGGAGGAGTTTGGAGGAGTTTGGAGGGATTTGGACTCCCTCTAGCCCCCCCCAATTTTAATTCCCCCAAATTGGAGAGATTTGGAGGGAGAGTAGAGTACATAAACTATTGACCAAGTAAATTATCTAATTTACCCTTATTATATTAACAAAATTACACAAAGGAAAGGGCTAATTACTCCCTTTCCCCTTACTAATTTTAAAAACATCTAAATAAGGTGAAGGTAAATCATTCTCCTCTACTCTCCTCCCCACTACTCCCCTTCCCTCTACTCCCCTCTACTCTCCTCCCTCTCTAAACTTCCAAACAAGCCATAAGAGATTAAGAGAGAGAGAGAGAGAGAGAGAATGTTTCATGAAGCAACACTCATATAAATATACATTTTAGTTCTTTCAGCACCTTAATTACTATATTAATCTTCAGGGTTAGGTTTCGCAAAAAAAAAAAAAAAAATTTTCGGGGTTTGACTAGTCAAAATTACTGTTCAAACCCTATTTCTCTATCTCTTCGAGGAAGGACGGTGTACTCAGTACTGTCCCTAGTTGTAGTCAAAGTCAAAGGAAGGCCCTTTTTAGGACCCATCATGAGAGTGTGACAAAGATTATAGGGTTTAGCAGTAACACTGTATTTTAGTGTTAGTTAATGATCAATTTGCCAAGCACACGCAGGGAATTCACATGTGCCCCTATAGGTATTCGTATGCTTAAGTGTACAAAATGCCTTGCACTGTCATAGACTACAAGTTATAAATATGTGCAAATAAATCTGGTAGGTTTAGAAGTATATGCCTATATGTTGCTGGAAGACACTCTAATTCATGATTTGAATTAATAATGTTGTAAATAATAATAATAATAATCATATGATATGAAGAAAACCTTAGAAAAATGTACAAACCATAAATTGGAATTGGGAATCACGTGATGCCATTAAGACAAAACACCCCGACCAAGTGATTAAATTAACTTAAAACTTTAATTTTCAGTGAGAGAGAAAGAGAGAGACAATAAGCATTTGTAGGATTCAGTCAAATTATCAAAATTAAAATTGTAGTAGTACTAGTAATAGGCTAATTGCAGTGCTTTGCTGCTAATTAACACATAGGAGATCTATGAGGGATGCCCTTTCTTCTACTCATGCTTGTAGCCATGTCTTCATTATTAGAAACCCTATTGGCTGATCTTGCACACACATATAGCCCACTTCTTTTCTTTCGGACAATCTGAGTGCATGCCACACTCATGTTCTCAGACCCTGATGAGCCTGAGGACGAGCTCATTGGCTCATCACAGTCCACAATTGTAGAATGAGGTGTCTCATTAGTCATCTCGTCGTCTCCCATGTCTTGTGGCATTAAGAAGTCAGGACTTAGTTGTAAAGTGTTGCAAGCCTTTAGGAATGGAGAAAGGTCCTTATAGTGCTTCAGCACAAAATCAACCTACATAATTCACACTCAATATTGTCACGAACTAAACTATAAATCTTAGAAATTTGATGCTTTTTAGTACAAAATTGCACGTCATGTGCATGATTCAATCGCAATTTACTTTTCTATGGACCAATTGAATTGCATTCTAAAGGATTTTCATTGCTACATAAAATGAGCATCTGTGTTGATATATTGGAATTGTGATGACTTATAACATTTGGATTTGTCTCAGTAATCATGAAAATTAGTTTAAAGTTTAGCTTGAAAAGAAAATTACATGGTAAACATAATCATCACAATTTACCTTGCACCCTAGAGAGCAATGAAAAAATGGTTCTTGGAGGCTTCTGTCACAGGAAGTGCAATAGTTTCCAGCACCCTTGAATTGCCTGTTTTGAGGTCTCTTCTTGATAAACACCACTTTGGCACCATTGATTGTATAACCCTATTGGAGTTTCATTTAATTCAGCAAAATTATATAAAATAATTAAATTATGCTTGAAACATAACAGTAGGTAGAGAAAATTAACCTTATTTTGTGTACTAATTACCTGAACATTAGAGCAGTCTATGAGCTTCTGAAGATCTTCAAGCCGAACAACATCATGATATACATATCGACGAATCTGAAGAAGCCTGTGGAATCGATGTGAAGGCAAACAGTGGGGGCAAATACTTGTACAACAATCCAAACAGTAAATGTTTTTCTCATTCTTCTTTGCTGTTTCGTGATGGGAGCACCCAGCAAAGAATTTTTGGGTGTAGAGGGCTTCCAACCATGCAGGCTTCTGAATTCCCTAGACACATGAATTGTAACAAAAACCCAATAAATAAATATATGAACCAAAAAAAAAAAGTCAATTAAAACTTTGCTACACAGGGAGAGAGAGAGAGAGAGAGAGAAACACACCATGATCACATAAACACTTCAAAGATAGAGCTCCCTTTGAGCTGTTATCAAGGTAGTGGTGTAAACAGAAGAGAGAGAGAGAGAGACTAGGGCATGGAGATAAGAGTATTTATGGAGTTTCACAAGAAAGGAAAGGGTATATATTTATTCCTTGAAGAGCTAAACACCATTTTGTCAATAAGGTGGGCCTTGTCATATGAAAGAGAGAGAAAGCAATAAAGAAAGGAAGTAAGATATGAGGGGAACGTGGGCGCTGTTTCCATGTCTCCCATTGTCTAAAACCTTTTTTATTTTATTTTTCTCTCATCTTCTTGGCTAAAGAGCTCTGATGCTAGACTAACTAAAACTCTTCTTGAAGGAGCTGCCATTGCAATTTTTTTTTAACCATTTTTTCTTTGATTCTAATCTCTTGATTGGTGAAATTGGTTGCTGGAGCTTCCCACTTGCACTTGGACTTTGAAATAAAGAAAAAAACAATAATAATATGCTGATTTTTTTATATAATTTTTAATTGTAATAATATTAGTTACAATAATAGAAACCCTAGTTCGACTCACGATTTTTTTATTTTATTTTCATTTAACTTTAAGAGACTAGTACTATCACATACATGACATAATTACAGTCCACTTGATTGTCGTTTACATTTTTGAGTTAAAGACTCGCTTGAGTTTGATCCAAAAGTGTGGAGATAGACTCAAGCAACTTTATCACTTCCTTGTTATTAAGTCGGCCAAGTCGGTTAATAAAACACTACGTACGAAAAGCAAAAAAGGGTCTTTACTTAAAAGAATTAATCTTTTCTATGAAATTAGTTTTTTTGCCAGATATTTTCTTTCTGCTCCTCTCTTAATTAATTCTTCTCTACTTCTTCAGTATATTCTTCCTACTATATTAATTGTGTCTCAGATCTGAAAGAGAAGAAACTAGAGCAATTGATGGAGAATAGAGACTAACATTATTAAGGAGGGACAAGATATGTAAGATTGTAACACATATACTGAGTTTAACCAACCAAAACTGTGAAATTCTAATCATGTTAGCATGGAAATAAGTAGGTAAATGTAAATACCCAAATGATTCCATGGAACCATTTCGAATCCAAGATATATAGATAATTAAAGAATTTACCTAATATAGTCTGGCAATCCATGAAGTGACAACAAGTTATTAAATACCTCAATGATTTTCTACCTAGAAGAGTTGCCAAAATTTACTGCCTACTGATATGACCTTGATTCAAACTGTGTAACCGTTGGATCCCATAGATTTGTTTTATGAATTCACAGCTAACGTCGTAACGAGTCTGACCGTTTCTTGCTCAGCTCTGTGTGTGTGTAAGGGGACCAAAGAAAGTAGCAGGATCCGTGTCAACTTCCTGGATATGGACCTCTTCTTCTAGTGTTATTTAGATTCCTATCTTAAAATTCAGCTATGTGGTTATTTAACTAAAAAAATATTCTTCTATTCCATAAAAAAAATTTCACATATTAGAATCTTAAAAAGAGATCTTAAGGAACAACACTTAAGTATTGTACTTAGGTCTTTCTTTTTCTTAAATATTAGTAGGCTGTACATTTATGAGTCTTGCACATAAAGTTTATTTTTATGGAAAATTATTGTATACTTTGAGAGAACTATAAATGTGTATTCTTTTCTCTCACATAAATTGTGGGTCCCATCATAAATTTAATTAGTGAGACTCACAATTATATGAAAGAGGAGAATACGCATTTGTGGTATTTTGAGAGTATTGTATAATTACCTTATTTTTATGTGAGAATAAATTGCAATAAATTAAACATATGAAATAATGTTTTCTTCTAAACTTCCCATTTGATTGCTCTAAAATAGTGGAAGTGAAAAAATTTGAAAATTTTCCATTAATTTTTTCTTGTTTAGGGCACTCCACCTCATGTGTCCAATGTGTCAGTGCTAATATATATGCCCTATAATGTTCTACTTTTTGAGTTTTTTTCTTTTTTTCTTTTTTTCGAATGCAATTTTTATCTTCAATCCAGCTCATAGGTTGAGTGTCCCTAGAAACTATTTTTTAACTTCATGTCCTCTGCGGGGCTCGATCAATTGGCCCATATAGTTCATTGACATGCTACGTAGATGGGTTAGTTGTCCTAACATCCAAACCTAAATTGATCAAAATACTCAAAATTTTGATGTTCTTTTGTTATGTATCCTCCATTTTCTGGACAACCAAACACATTCAACAAGATATGCAAATTAACCAAACCCATTATGTGCTATTCAAATGCCTTGTATCAGGTCAGAAATAATCAGAGTCACTAGTGCCAGCATCGCCTAACAATAACAAGATATATAGGAAAAGTTATGAACAAGACATGTACGAGAAGAAAGAAACCCGGTTTTTGGGGAATCAAACATGGCAACATATACAACCAAGACCAACCACTCCACTAATGGAGAAACTGTGCCTTAATAATGTGGTTTTGTCACAAACATTTGACAAACAAAAACAACTCACTAAGCACTATAGTAATTAAGGAAAATAAAAATGACCTAATAAATTAAGGGCTTTAGTGCTAAGTTTGAGGATGGCCTCGCTTCATGAGCCTCTATGCTCCAACCAAGAGTTAACTTTGGGGTTTGCATTGTCAAGAAATTGTTTACTTATCTTGTATCATTCCCATTCTACCCTCTTATTCTCTACCATTCAATTATGCACCTACAGTTCTGGCGGTCACAAAATCATGGCGTGCCTCATCACAGTGCAAAGCACAGCTTTTGGTAAAATTGTTCAGCCAAAAATCAGGGGAGAGAGTTTATCACTACTCTAATGACTAATCCATCTTCTCTAGAAATATCAGCTCCACGTGAGTCTAGAAATATATATATATATATATATAATTCAATAGTTTGTAGAGGGGTGAGAGTTAAACCTTGCATGTTTCTGTTAAAAATACTAAAATATCACAGTTAAGCTACAACTTACAAGACTCTTGACATATGGGTCTAGATATATGAACTTTGAGGATGACGAGTTTGGATTTGAATCTAAAAAGAATCAGGGGAAAGAGTTTATCACTACTCTAATATATATATATATATATATTTCGATATTTAACAGAGGAAGAGTTAAACATTGCATATTTCTGTTGGAAACACTAAAATATCATAGTTGAGCTATAACTTACAAGACTCTTGAAATATGAGTTTAGATATATGAACTTAAAAGAATGATGAGTTTGGATTGGAGTCTGAAATTTCAAAATGATTAGTGCATGCCAGGTTTTAGAACCATTAATTAATATGTCTAAGCTAGTGATATCCATGCATGGATATAAGCGCGAGGTGGGTGTTAGTATTTTGAATTTACTCTTTAAAATTTAGTTAAGCTGAAGCTCTATTCTCGATTAAATAAGTAGAGCAGGAATGTTTCTCTTTCCTACTCTTCTCCCATGTGGTACCATCTCCTTAAGATTATATTATGTGCAAGCTTAAGCAAAAGATTTGAACTTTGTACTCAAATATTAATCCCTATGTCTATTTTAATACTAAAATTATTGTATTTTGATATGAGAACTTGAAATCAAAGAATTTGGATTAATTCTATATATGCATTATTTGAATGAAGTCTTAATGGAAGGTAAAGAAAAGCTCTATCCTAAGAAAATGATCTGGGCAATAATGGACTAGAAATAATACTTTCCATCTAAATATTTAAAAATCTTACACTCATAAAATTCTGATAATCTTAATATAGTTCACCATTTTATGAAAATTCAATATTCTTCTTCCTAAAAAATTATATTTTAAACCTCCAATTTAGGGATGCATGGATCCAAATTAAACGAAATATTTTCAGAAATTTCCAATTAATTAAACTCTACACTTTAAAAATATTTCAATGCAAACAAATATCTATACCCATTTATGGTGATTCCATTAATGGAAGATATATACTTAAACAAAATGACGTTGTGTTGTTATTTCAATGATCTATTATATTATATTATATATATATATATATATATTTTTTGCTGAATATGATCTATTATATATTGACATTATTTAACGGCATCACACGTATTACTAGGTTTATAGTTTGAATTGAAACATTTTTGGAAGCATAACATTTATTTTTAACTTTTAAAAGGTGGGGTTTAATTTGAAACCAGCACTAAGTTTCTAGCTAGAGGTTTACAAATTCCTTGGCCGGCTATTTAATTATAAGTGCCACACTGATATGCCTATTAATGAACTTATTGCTTAGCTACTTTTTCAACAAACTCTCAACCAATGTTTCTGACAAGCCTTGGTAATTCATTAGCTAACCAAGACTTTTTAGAATCTACCATTTCAGTTTGCTGCAAAAGACAAATCTGACTAAGTATTACAAACAGGAAGCATAAGTTGTCACATCGAAAGCATGCAAGTGCTAAATGCACTTCATTAGTGATGATGATAAGAATATTAAGAGAGAGAGAGAGACTAGTGTTTTGGAAGTTTTGCAATCCTTAGTTAGGGTTAAACATAATATATATACACACACATTCAAGAATATAAGACATAATATATATACACACATTCAAGATGGAATGGGACATAATATAAATACTTCCCTACTCTTTCCTTTTTTTGAGATAGGAAAAACCTGTGTAAAGTAAGAACAAGGAAAACTTTTGCAATCCTTAGTTAAGGTTAAACATTTGAAAAGGGAAGTGACATAATGCAAAGGTAGAGAAATTCATAACCAAATTGGGAATGACTTTTCCACCTAATGAGTTCTAATTAATTCATATACGTGCAAAGCTTCATAATTTACAAATTTCAACTACAACATACAAAGACTAAATACTTTTTATTCCTCGTTCAAGCAAAATCAAACCCTGACTAAATTGTTAAATCCAAATGCAACAACTAGAAATTAAGAGATTACTTTATATTATATATGTCCTCTAGGGTCAATTCCCTGGCTGTTTTAAGTGACCCTAGCTCGAGCATGATGAACGGGATGGCTAACTCAAACTTCACCCATGATAATTAAAAATGAAAGCAAGAGCAATAAAGCAAGTGGATTGGTTAGATATGCCCCAAAAAAAAAAAAAAAAATCTATCTTGTATATGTATTCTAGTTGAAAGATTCAAAGACCTAATCTAGGTAAACAAATTAGGCATGTCAGAATAATGTTAAAAATTTCTATACCCATTTGCAACACATAATGATTGATCAACAGGATAGGTGAGCGTACTTAGAGATTTCTCATATAATTTTTGCAATATATAGTCTATTTGTGTCCCCCAATCTATTTTGAGTAAATACTATTCCCAACAAACAATTAAACCTAATCATTAGTAGACCATGGTATTTGTTTGGCTTCAATTTATAAGTTCAGCTTTTAATTTTTAACTTTTTTTAGTTTTTATGTAAACTTTTTTAAAAACTTTATTTATTTTTTTTTACATTTTGAAAGTATAAGTATATTTTAGTACATTTTCAGTATTAAAAAAAAAAAAAACAAAAGCCTAATGAGACATATTTGTCTTTAGTAAATAGCTTTATGGGTGGTATCATTGTGTGCCCTAGGAGTAGTACCTTTAACCTTTCTACATAGTCTTATGAATTAATTAGAGCTTTCACCTTTGTAGCAAGGCCAAGATTTGGTAGTTACCCACCCAAAAGAAAAAGTAAGAGAAATCTAATAAGTGGAATGATGTGACATATTTTGGTAAAAAGTTAAAAAGTACTGAAACTTTAAAATCTCTAGTGTGTTCATGTTGGATATAGAAATGTTCGGATATTCTTATATGTGTGTTCTCAGTATGTTCGGAAGAAAAAATATGTAATATTTTATTTTACTATCATAGATATAATTTTAAAGATTTTGATAACTTTTATTAACTTTAAAAACTTAAAAGTTAACATAAAATAACTTAAAACTAAGAAAACATAAACGTAAAAAAATATTAATTAATTGTTATATCACTGTCTTAAAATATATTAACTTTTCAAGAATTATTGTGTTACCGTATCTTGTATTACACCCATGTTAATACTTCTTAAGGAAAAAAAAAAGTTTCCCTTCAGAGGGAAGCAATGAAAGAATAGTATAAACGGAATATTTTCTTAGTTAAATCCAAGATAAGATCCTAAAAAGTCACTTCTTCTATTAGAAGACATTTCTTTTCTGTGACATCAACCGAAAAGGAAAAAAAAAAGGTTCATTTGTTGAGCATCATAACGATTATATATTTATATATATGACATCTGAAGTGTGACTCCTCTTCCTTTCAGGAATATATTTTAAAACCTGCTACATGTACATGTGTTAATCACAATATGCCAGGCCAACACAATCAATCAATCTTCGGCATTCATTTCAAAAAGTTTTAAATAATGAGTTGCATACTTTTCAATAATTCAATAATGTGCAAAAGTTCTTGTAATTTTTTTTTTTTAATTTAAAAAGGTGCAAAAGGCACAAAACTAGGACCTGATCGGCAAGCTCCACTCGCATACAGTGTTTACTAAAATTTTTGTTTAATACTGCAATTGTTACAATAAATAGGGGAGTGTATGTCTATATATATATATATATATTTAATTAATTTAATAATTGGAAGAAAGAGATTTGAACCTTTGACTATTTTTGATAAAAACACCAAAATGTGCTAGTTAAACTACCAGTTTCTTGGTTGGGGGAGGGGGTGTACTTAAACCATGAGTTTTTTTTTTTTTAATTAAAGAAGACCAATTAATACCATTGAGTTATATGTATGAAAGTGTATAATTTCCATATTATTGAAGAACAAATCAAGGCATTGGATTATTAACAAAAATCATAGGATTGGAATTAATTAATAAATTGGTTGTTAGAGGAAATTGTAGTATTGAAGCAATCAATTCAAATTTTAAAATTGCGATTGTTGTGTATGTAATTGCTATTATAAAAATGAGTTCTATTATAATGTATCACCATCTATATGAATGAAGAAGATGTAGCATTTTATGCTCTTGTTCTATGACCACAGGCCATGTGACCGAACCATGTACAACTTCTATGTCTTCTCTTTTCTATCTCTGAATCTATTAGAGGACTAGCACTAACACGAGTCATCTTGATCTTATGACATTTTTTTTTCTTTTTCCTTTTTGTTTTCTCCATCTTGTCTTCACTTCTACATCTTTAGCTACAATAACCTAATGGACCAAAACTCTAAATTGCCACACATGCTCGCTATCAAAAGACACATAACTTTACTAAACCACAAAACAAATTTTCAAATCTTTTTCCCCTACTCCTAAGATATCCTTTATTTCAAATTGAGGGGAATTTTTTTTTTTTTTGATATCCTCTTTTTCTTTTTCCGATCACGAATATTTTCTCACATTAAAAAAAAGTAATACTACATCTACAATATTTTCACAACAAAATTTAGGTGGTAAATTGTTATTGGTTTTAATTTGAGTCACTATTGACATCACTTTTTTACCCACTAATAGCAGTTTGCCATTTATCCACCGATAACACCCTATTTAAGATTTATTATGAAAATATTGTGGACATAGCATTACTCTTGGAAAAAAAAAAAAATAAAAAGCTCAAGTTTTTTCCTTCTTACCACAATTTTCAAAAATTTTAACCTAATGGATCCTTTAACTATTATGGCCATAATAGCCATTGTTCATTCCATGCCTTTTAGATTGTTGGTCCTATTTTTTTAAATCCAAAAATGAAGTACAAAAAAAATTTGAAAGACGTGCTTCCACAAACAAACAAACAAAAAAAGTATATACTTTCCATAGTCTTGAAGACCAAATCAAGGCATTGGATTATTAGAGAAATCATGGGATTGGAATCAATCATGAACTTGATTGATGGAAGAAATTGTGGGATTGAAGCAATCAGTTCAAAATTATAATTTTTGTTTATTTAATCCCATTATAAAAATGGGTTTATTGTAATGTATCACCATCTAAGTAAATGAACAAGATGTAGCTCTTTTAGCTCTTATTCAGTGGATGTAAGTCGCGTAGTCGAACCATTTAAAACTTCCATGTCTTCTTGCTTCTTTCTCTGTCACTTTATCTCAAATTTCTATACTTCAAGACTCTTAACCATTTAAAACTTCCACACCTTCTTGCTTCTTTCTCTATCATTTTATCTCAAATTTCTATACTTTAGGACTTAACGTTAAGTTTACTACATATTATATTTGAAAACTTAATCTGCCCTAATTGTGTGACAAAATAATCTCTTAGATAGTGTTCATTCATTACTCAATGCTGGTCAGTGTCACATTCCAAAATTGCAGCCAATGTGTATATATGTTCTGCTCTTGTACTTAGCTCTCCGCCAATTCTGTTTCTTTCTTAATATATAAGCTCTATTATGCTTAGCTCAATTAATCCTTATGTGTCCTTCATCCCAAGAGCAAACACAAAAACAAAAACGCATATGTTAAGTTTTGCAGTTAACATGAATCGCTTTCAAATCTGATATCATTCTTGGATATTTTTCCCAACAATTTCAAATGCCCCAGGATGTTTTATCAGAGCAAATTTTCTCATTTACTTAATAAATTGTCCGGAAACCTCCCTGAGTATGTTTCAGTTTCATTTTTTTTCACACACAAAAGGAGCTCCATTAACAAGAAAAAAAGTGGAAATAAGAAAAAGGAAGCAAGAATTCTTTTCAGGAACCTGCAAATGCAATCTAAAATACCTACAATGGAAGTAATCTTTTGGCTGAAAACGGCCTCTAGATCACCAGCACCGACCAAGGAAAGTTGCATGATACATGTGCGTGGTAAATATTAAAATCAAATTACTGAACAAAATATCTCTCTGAAAGACATAAACTGAAGCAGAAAATACTTGGCAGCAAATCAAAGAATAAGGGCCATCACCAGGCCTTAACGTGCCATGAAAAGCAGAATGTTATTATATATAGTAAGCAAGAACTCACGTGCAAAGGATCCCAGGTGACAGATTTTTAACATTTTAACCCTGAAGCTCCAAAGTCCTAAAGCTAATAAAGACTGACCACCTCTTCCTCTTTATATATAAAGTTTACGACTGATTCAATATTGCTGTTTTTATGTGCCTTTTGCCAGTGGTCAAAGGTCAAAGAAGCAGAGTGAGGTTAGAAGAACAAACAGAGTGTGGGTCAGCGTGTGAGCCGCACGAGGGGATCTCTCTGCCATCAAGTGTGTGTGACTATGAGAGAGTATCAGAGTTTCTTTTATAGATTAAAACCCACTTTGCTTTGTTTTAAAATGGGGTTTTCAATTGGCTTAACTCAAGTCGAGAAAATTTTATATTAAAAAAAAGCTGAGCCAATTCATCAAAGAGTTTTATTACAATTTTATATATGTATGCCCTTATTTTTAAGGGCTAGTTCACGTGAATAGCCTTTTCCCTAGGTCTAGAGGCTTGAGGAAAAAATGAGCTCAATCTCACGTGAGCTCATTTCATGACCATATTAGTGTTAAAAATGTCTATATGCAGTGTACAAGACAACCAGCTTTTATGAGGCCTACAAGTCACGACACATTGTCACGTCACTTCGGTGGAGGGCACTTATCATTGCAACGAGCTCCAACCTCTGGGCCTCTGGAGGAAAAAAACAAAGAATAAACATAAACAAATAAGACAAGACACGCTCATGGGACCCTTTTTTTTTTTTTTTTTTTTTTTTAAGTAAATCCCGTTGGACTTTATCACATCCAACTGTTATCATTTTGGGAAATCTTAGCATTGTTTTTGTTAAGAATGATCTTGCACTATTCACTAAATTCTTCATGGACCTGATCTGGAATTCATCACAGAAATATGTCCGATAATCTTATCATACCCCAAAGTTAAAAAAGAAAAAAAGGATTTTCTTTAGTAGCCAATACAGGAACCATTTCAACTTCAAACATCATAGATTATGCAGAAATACTTGATCCAAGTATATTGGGCAAGATCCAATATCACAAAACTAGATATACTTTTGAAATCATGAATTTGGTAGAAAAATTGGGTTCGTTTGGTCTTCTTATCAACACAAAAAATGAACCAAATTTTCCAATCCACCCTCGGTTTTACAACAGGTATGAGAAAGAGCTTTATACTGTTTTACCAACATTGAGCACCTTAGGTTCATCACTCTTCACACCATAACCAACACAAACTACGTACCCCTTGAATGGCTGTTGGTCACTATAGACCTCTAATCAGACCATTACCACAATTGAGCACCTTATTTTATTATTTATCTTGGGAATTGAAAAAGTATTGACAGCTTTTTCAATTCTCGAGAAAAAGTTTTCAAAAGTGGAAAGCTTAACATATGCCTTTAGGGCACACATTAACCGGACCTAAGGGCACACATTAGTAAAATCCTTTCTAAATTACACACTAAACTATACTTTTCACCAATTGTAATACTGTACATCTGCCCCTTGTCATCAGCACCGTTTCAGGCTAGTTTATCTACAATGTAATGGGCAGATTATATACATTGAACAAAAATATCAACAAAAGGAACAAAATAAAGATGGGTATGGATAAATGATATTCCAAATGGATCAAACCTACTGTCATGGCTTCTGAGCAGAAAACATGATGAAATATTGCTGAACTTTGCTTGAGTAGTTTGTAAGACCACATGATGTGCACACGTCCTTGATCTCTTCCTCAGTCAAGTAGATATAGTTCTGCCGAGACCTCTGCACATAAGTGGAGTCATGCAAAATACTCTTCATAAGTCTCAGATCCTATGACCACATGCAATATACTTACTGCTAATGTTATAGGTACACTATCATGATACTCTATGAGACAAATAATTAAGAACAGCATTAGATTTAAGATGGACTTTTAACAGACAAATAGATCAGACCCCACAGACCTAGTTAAATTTCTTATTAGCTAATGGAGTATCATGGCCAGTTTAGGAATATATTGCTATTGCATATCAATTAATTTTAGGGGGTAAAGTGGGGATCCAATTTATTAAATGAAAAGGTTTCTGATTTTTTGGGTAACTTCATTCAATGGCATGAAAAAACTTCAGTCAAGAACCCTTCACATTTATTAAAAAAAAAACACAATCCAACTCTCGACAAGGATAATAAGTTTCACCATTTGAACTGGTCAAATAGGAAGAGTAGTGTGACATTTACAGATTCTCAGTCAAATAGAAAAGTCATGATGCAAATGAGCTCATTCCAGAAAAGTTTAATAAATTCACCCTGGTGGGATTATATCTATCATTTATCAGACTCAGAAATCATTGAACGAGTATTACCTCCCTCAAAGAGCGTATTATCCAAGGAGTAGATGAATTGTATCGCAGAAAAGTGGTTCCTACAAAGACACCACCACTTCGCAATATGCGAGTGATTTCTGCTATCTGACAAATATATGAATTGTTATTAGTTCAAGAAGCACCTTAAAAATCTTGACACATCCATTTAAATGGAGCAAAGAGAACTGT
This sequence comes from Quercus suber, assembly GCF_002906115.3. NCBI lineage: Eukaryota > Viridiplantae > Streptophyta > Magnoliopsida > Fagales > Fagaceae > Quercus > Quercus suber. The sequence goes on from NW_027069472.1 coordinate 1,857,751, forward strand.
CACACTACAGTGACAATCACATTCTTTTTTTCCTGATATCTATGTGGATAGTGGGCATGAATACTGATAAATCCAGTTTTTTTCCTGGTATAAACCATGACAAAGTAACCTTTTCTGACAAGGTATCCAGGGTTATCTGAAAATTTGACTTTACTCCAGACAGATGTAGTCACCCCTTCCACACATACTAGGTAATTATAAAATTTCCTAATGGCCACCAAAGTGGTTGTAGTAGGATTCACGAGGCAACATTTTCTGAGGTTTTGTGCATCCAAGTCAAGGAGCCAGTCAGATCAACCCAGTTCAAGAATAGTGTGGAAACCTCAGTATAGGCTTGGAGTAGAAGAAGGGTTGTGTTATTTTGGATAGTCAGATCCATATTTTGGGTAGTCAGATCCATATTTTGGGTTGTCCAAACCCAATCATTATGGAAAATCTGGAAAAATCTTAGAAGAAAATCAGAGAAAGAAACAAAACTTACAGCATTTGAAGGAGATGGCCAGCAATGCAAGGCTGCACCAGCGTGAACAGCATCAACTGAACCTGATGAGAAGGGAAGTCTAGAAACATCTGCCCTTACAAGAGCAAGATTACTGCACATTCTCCAATAAAGTGTGAATCAGGATAGCAATGTCTTTTCTTATAAAATAATTACAGAAAACATAATTATTGAATGCAATCATGTCATAGAGGCTGTAACTTAATTGCCTACAAAATTTAAGTTTAACTTACGTAGTTAAAAGAGTATCATCACTCTTAATGAAATCATAACATTGGCGAAGCATATTTTCAGAAAAATCAAGTGCGATAACTCTAGAATAGGTCCCAGATTTGGCAAACTTTCTGGAAAACAAACCACTCCCACAGCTAACATCTACCAGAATACCTCCTTCAGCAGGCTTAAAGTACTCTTGAGCCATATTGAACTGCACTTGATATAAAAGGTAATGTGATTAATATAGTATCACCGGTGAATGGAATTTGTAAACAATCTCACAAGGATAGAACTCCATTTCATTAGATGATGATACAATCTAAACAAAAGATTGTCTTCCCAAGATCATGAAGAGTCTCCACAAACCAATGCAAAACAAACTTGCTTCCACTGCAGGCTCATTCTTTTTAATTCAGATTTCAGAATCACCCCCATGAAGCATTTTACAAATACTGATAATTAATAGATACAACAATTGGGGGAGGGAGGTTTAATTTGAACCTTGGATATCTCTATTAAAAACACCAAGAAGTTCCAGTTGAATTACAAGACTCTTGGCAACATTTTATAAACACTGATGCATTTGAACAACACTAAAAGCCAAGGAAGACATACCTCTTCATCAGGCCCAGGGAAGCCACTTTGGTTAAAATTCTGACGCCAGCCTCTTTCATACAAGAATGAAACAAGTGGACTCCTAACAAAGGTGCAAGCACCAAAGGTAAACATACCCAAACAATTAGCTATCTTATGAAAGCTCAAATATAATTTCAAAGCATTGTCTGATTTTTCAGTTTGTAATATCTTGACCAAAATCCAGGACGAACTTAAGCAATATGGGACACCCTTTAATCAACAGAAAACAAGATTTGGAAGAAGTATCTAAAGGAGGGTCTCATGTACCAATCCTGGGTTCATGCGTATCTAGATCTATAAAAAAGAGTAAAATGAAAGCCTTTAACTTTTTGTTGACTTCTTCTAATATTGCCACATAAACTTTTGAAAGGCCACATATTTAAGCATCATTCTTCTAGTATATATTTTTAATTTGCTAGTTAAAGTTACAAATGGTGCTAAACTATGTTAGTTTAAACTTTTTGGATAAATCAACCCAATACTAAACAAATTCTAATTAAATTAGATTTTTTTTTTCCTACAGATTTGTTTTCAAACTTGCCCGTGCATTACACAGGTTGAGGACTAGTCTGTCTGAATATCTGAATTGACAGATTCGATTCATCAATTATACATCTAAAGATGAATATAAGTACCAATTTGACAAACAACAATATTCATGAAGTTCCATGCATGCAATTGTCTGTAGAGAAAAGTAGTTCATACATACCGGAATAGCTCAGTCCCAGTTGGTTTGACTTCAGAGTATTCCCTCAAACCAGCAGTAATCGTGAGATCCAGATATATGTCTTTGCTGGAGTATGATTTATTGCATCGTTTACACTTGAAGCCAGACCTGTAGATTGCTGGCCTGCAGGTTTCACAGTTATCAAGTCCGACCTCAGGCTAACAATTAAGTCAAATCATAACCAGATAAATGAAATAAATAATATGTACCTGCAAGTATTATTATGTATTGTAACTTACAAGTTAAAACCCGGAGGGCCTTTCCTTATCAGTGGTTCATAACATACAGGGCAAGCAAACAAATCTACTTCTAATTTCTGATTCTGCTGTGTGCCTAAATCCTGGAAGCAAATATTTTTGTTAATCTCTATACACTACTGAAAAAGGGAACCAGACATTTGATAACAAAAAATAGTGTTGAAGTTCTTACATTTTTTTTTTTTTTTAATTTAGAATTTTAATTCAATTATTATGAAGATCCAAAAAAAAAAAAAAAAATCTGCATTAAATTTTTTTTTTTTAATTTAGAATTTCCTCAATTATTATGAAGATCCAAAAAAAAAAAAAAAAATCTGCATTAACAAGTTTATACATAATAAGGAATGAGCTGCAATACTTGTGCACTGCAAAATTAAGTTGCTGTGATCCTCAACCATATGTTAAGCTATTAAAGGTCAATTACAAACTTTTATGCAATGAAAAAAAAAAAGGTCAATTTCAACCATTTACAACCTATATAGAAATGCTATTTTAATATAACTATAAAGTATAAACTCATCTCTGTGAAGTGCACATTGAAACATCTCATTCATAAGACAGTCAATCCATGTCTCTGTTTCTCAATAAGGCCTTTCTGCTCTACACATGGCTTAACATCAGGATTAGGAATAAGCATCAAGTCAACAATCACAAACATCTTTCAGTGACATGAAGAAGAGGGAAGATTTCTCACTCATCGAGCATATTGCCCAATATTTGGCTATTTCTTTCCAGAAATAAATTAAAATACATTAGTTGATGAGTCACGGAAACCAAAATCTTCCATTTTAAATCAGCAAAAAAATATCAGCATTTAGGGAAGTACTGCACATACATGCATATATATGCAGTCTATGGTCTATACATCTAGCAACAGAAGGGGGTCTTGTGACTTCATTTGTGCTATTCATATATCAGCCCTTAAGCGTGCCTACACCTCCTAGTATATTGTAAAAGCTCGGGATGGAATATTATTATCTTTCATACTAAATCTGTTAGAGATAGTGGCTCGTATTTTGAATAATAAAGTGACATGGGTCTCTAGTTTAATGGTATATTGGGAGATTCAACATACTGGGTCAGGGTTTTTTAACAAGGGCAGACAGGCAGTATAAATGTGTTGCAATCCCTAAAATATTTATATAATGAAATGATTAGCCGCGCCCTCACCATGGACAGTTGGACACAGGCATAGGCACATTGCTAAACCATGTAAATCTATATTGACGTCTCCCTATTTATCACTAAAAATTGCGTAAACAGAAATCTTCAACAAAATCTCTCCATAAACCCCAAAGGCAGCACAATCGACTGGGGATTGCGCCTCATAAATTGGTGATCACTAATTCAAATCTCGCCTTCCCCCTTATAATTTTTCTAACTAAAATTTTCAAGCATTATACTTAAATTTTAGCTTTCTGCCCAGCCTTGGTTTTTCATGACCCAATACTAATAGGGCTGACCTTAAGGCAATTACCAAATAGTTACAATAAACTGAGCACAGTTTTATCATTTTCTTGCATTGCAAGTAATGAAAATTTGCGACTCCTTACAAAATTTCTTCTTAGCAGTCAAACATAGTCTTACTTCCAAGGCCAATTAAAAAAATAAAAACATAAAAACAAAGACTTGTACAGTTATGATGCCAGTCAACACAGTGTCCTGTCGTTTTGGTTAAACGACATGTGTTACGGTCGTTTAAGCTAAAAGTAGAAAATAATGAAATAATTGAAGGAAGAGAAAGAGGGAGTGATTGGGTATTTACCGGTTCTACGGCAACCGCTGCGGTGGCACGAATGGCGGAGGAGGAGAGGCGTAGAGAGGAAAAGTGGAGGCGGGGACGAAATCGGGAATAATCAGAAAAGTTGGGGCATTTTGGGAATGAAGAAGATTGGTGAAGAGGGCGAAGGGATGAGGTGGAGACTATGGCCATCGAGCTCAATGATGAGCTCCGATAAGACACGACACGATACTTCAATCTTGGAGTTGGAGTTGGAGTTGGAGTTGGAGTTGTACTTCTTTGTCTTGGTATGGTTTCTTTTATGTTTTGCTTTTGTTGTTGATGTTTTAAGTTCTAACTAGTATTCTACTTCTAATAATCGCGGGCTACGCTGGTGTTGTTTCGTGTTGATGGGACAAACTAAGTGTACAAACGTACTCCTCGTATTATTACCGGACCAAAAACCCAAGTGTATATATATATATTCTTTAATTTAAATCATATTTCACTTCAAAAAAAATAAAAAATAAATCATATTCAAACTAAAAATTTATAAACTTAAATCTCATGTAACAACCCGTTTTCTTTCTAAAAAAAATTATAAACTTAAATCTCATTTTACAACCCGTTTTCTTTCTATAAAAATAAACAACTCATGCTTTGAGTCGTGACTAAGGGATCAGATTTAATAATAATTAGGTTTTTGTTTTTGTTTTTGTTTTTTCTCTCAAGTTGATGATTTAGAGGCTTAGTTGTTTGGAGGGAGGATGTTCCCCCTCCCATTGTTTCTGTTCTTTTAGCTGATTCTGGTTGAGTTATTTTTTTTTTTTTTTGAATGAAATTCAGTTTCTTTCTCCAAAAAAAAAAAAAGTTGCATGATTTAATAATAATTTAAAACAAATTTAAATTCTATTCAAACTAAAAGTATGTTATAAAAATTTTCTAAACTTAAATCTCACACAACCCACACTTTTGTTTTTTTTTTTGTTTTTTCTTCAAGTTGCATCTTTTTAAATTAATATTTTATTAAGCTACAAAGCTTTTGACTAAGGAATAAAATTTAACAATATTTTAATTTAGATGAAGTTTTATTATCTAAGTTTTAAAAATTTAAATTCTACTCCAACTAAAAGTCTATTATCAAGATTTTCAGAATTTATATATATATATATATATATATTCAACCATGACTTTTCGATATAATCCTTCTTAACCTAGTCATCCCTATAATGAATTCCACACAATACACTCCATGTTGTTGTATTTTTTTTTTTTTCAAAATGCAACTTACACTTATGTTTTAATTTAATAAATCCATCTTACTTATTGTTCTCTACTTTTGAATTTGCGTGCAAGATATTATGCTAAAGGAAGTTTACTATAAAGAAGAAAAATAATGGACACACATTTAAGTTATTGGTTCTCTTATGTACTTTTTTTTTTTTTTTTTAATTCTCAATTTTTGATCTTTTTGTGTATGTTTTGATTTTTGGTTTTGGTTATTGTATTTAATTTGTGAGTTTGTTGATTTTTTTTTTTCCAATTAGACTATCACTAGGAAAAAAAATTGGTATTGAGAAACTATTTGTTTATTATTGTTTGTGTTGTTTAGGGTATAGATTAAACATGACTCAAATAGGAATGATTAAACTCATTACATATCACATATTAAGAAATTAACACAAAGTATAAAGAGAAATTTAAAATATAAAAATAGATAAATACTTATAAAATCTAAACTCTAAACCATCAAAACTTAAAGTAATTTTTTTATTAAAATTATTTAATTATTTTATAATTTATTGTTACTATTTATTTAATAATTTAGTTTTAATTATTTTAAAAAATTTGAGCTTACATATGAGTCTTTATCAAGTCGTGCATCACACGAGAATAATACTAGCATATATAAAAAATAAAATAAAAAATAAGGATTAAAATAAAACATTTAGAGCTCTCACAAAATAGCACTAAAATAAACATTTCAGGTGAATAGTAACATGTCTACTATAGCAACGATGTAAATTTACACACTTTTAGATTGATTGATGTAGGTGATTTGAATTATGAATGTTTTTATTAGAAATACTAGAAAGTGTTAATTGAATTACAAGGCCCTTAGCAAACTATGTAATTAAGCTACAAGATTATTCGATCAATTTGGGTATATTTCAAACTGAATTTTTGTACTACTATTTAAACTTGACAAAATGGGATTTGGACCTATTCACTCATATGACCTTAAGGATAAAAAGGAGAAATGATTTTTTTGTTTTTGTTTTTGTTTTTTGCTTATTAAAAGAAAATGGGTTAATCTAAAGCTGACTCATTAAAACTGAAAGCTTGAATTTGTGCTGAAAACAAAAATTGCTTTTACTTTTACTTAATCAAAGTGCAAAACAAGTGTAATTGTGCGCAATGAATCAATACTACTCTAGTGCATAAATATGAACAACAAACAATAAAAGTAAAGCACAAGAGTAAGGGAAAAGAGATGCAAACACAAGATAACACCAAGACGTGTTATCGAAGAGGAAATTGAAGAACTCGGCGAAAAACTCTCCGCGACCCTCCAAGTCGAAATTGATCCACTAGAGAATAAAGTTAGAGTACACGAATAACAAAAGACCCTTCAAGCTTAGTTTACCTAATGTAGTTGAGCCCCTCAAGCTCCTGCTACCGACAGACTTCTTGAAGTTATGTCTTCTCTAACTTTCTGGATCCCGTAATACACCCAATTGCATCAACCAAGCCCCACTGGCTTCTTTTGGCAATTTTTCAAAACTTCCCAAGCTCCAAAACACTCTCTACACTTTGAAAATGTGTAGGTTGTGTTTGGGTATAAATCTCCTCTTAAGGTTTGACAATGGGAGAGGGAAGGAGAAGAGGCTAGAATGATTTCTCACAAAGGATGAGTAACTCTCTCTCTAAAAGATGGGTGTCTGTGTTGTAGAAAATCTATCTAGGGTTTTTTTCTCTTAATGACATCTCATATTTTTGTGGGTAATAAGGGTATATATAGTATGGGTCAAGAGTAAGAAAGTCACACTTAAAATCCTCTAGCCTAGAGAGTTTCGCGGGTATCTCGCGAGAAGGCCTTACCCGTGAGACACTTGTGAAATCCTCCAGGCTGGCATGACTCTTCAGCTTCCAACATGTGCTTCTCATGTGCCCTTTTTTGCGGAACCTTTCTCACGAGCTACTCGCGAGCCAATTGCAAAATTGCACTGATTCTTTATTTTATGCTCGATTCTTCACCAACTTAATACTAAACTCAATACAATAAAATCCCACAAAATACAAGGAAATAAAATTAAAGCAAATACAACACTTTTTGTCATGGAATAAAGCCAACATGAAACATAGCTGTAAATCACAACTTCACAAAAACAATAGGTTGCATTGGCTTGGCCTATCTCTTTTTCTCATTTGTTTATGGATTTATTTATTTATATATAATTTGAGATAGGTACATAGTGGGGGAGGAAGAGTTGGAGTTTAAACCACATATATAAAACATCACAAACTAACCATTAGACTATCACTCAAACCTGTTTATGACTTTGTTTATTTTACAATTTCATACTCTCAAAATTTTCTCTCTTACTCTGACTTTCTTAATGTTTGTTTTTATTTTTTTAGTCTTCTTCCTTTTTTGGTCTTTCCAATCTTTCAATTTCTTTGATTCAAATGAGTGTCACTCTCCCTCTATTAGCATTACAGCTCATTTTTGCCTCTTTAATTTTTCACTCTCTCTTAGCAACAATTGACCTAAAGATATTTGCTTTCCTTTTGTTAGCTCGCTGGCTAGCGACTATTAATTTGTCATTGGCCATTGCATTAAACTATTAACATGTGTGCTCAGAGCCTTTTCTATTTTTTTGGGTAAATATTAATAATTTGCATCTATTATAATTTTAAAATATTTATTTTTATTTTTCAAACAAATAAAAATGATAAACTTTAGAGATAAGCGGTAACTGTAATTTTTTTTAACAGAAAAAAATCTTAAATTTTAGGAGTTCTTTTTTTGAATTCAAAATGAAATTTGTTATTTGATATTTATGACTCTATTTCTAAATGAAATTACCATTTATTAATGACGGTATTTTTTAATCACATAAAAGTCCAGTTGAAAGAGGGGAATTCTCTTATATATAATACAAATAATAATAATTTTTTTTCCATTAAAAACATTTACAAATTTGAATTTGTTTCTTCTTAATTTAATTTTATTTTTTCAAATTATTTTTTAACTTTGCTAACAAATACAAGGAAAATTATTTTTCATATCATATTTTGTTTAGTCATCTATATTATATAAAAATTGCTAGAAATTCTTATGCGAATTTGCTATTTATAAAACACACACACACACACACACACACACACACACTCATATATATATATATATATATATATTAAATACGATTAAGACTAAAACTTAAAGTAATTTTTTTATTAAAATTATTTACTTATTTTATAATTTATTGTTACTATTTATTTAATAATTTAGTTTTAATTATTTTAAAAAATTTGAGCTTACATATGAGTCTTTATCAAGTCGTGCATCACACGAGAATAATACTAGCATATATAAAAAATAAAATAAAAAATAAGGATTAAAATAAAACATTTAGAGCTCTCACAAAATAGCACTAAAATAAACATTTCATGTGAATAGTAACATGTCTACTATAGCAACGATGTAAATTTACACACTTTTAGATTGATTGATGTAGGTGATTTGAATTATGAATGTTTTTATTAGAAATACTAGAAAGTGTTAATTGAATTATAAGGCCCTTAGCAAACTATGTAATTAAGCTACAAGATTATTCGATCAATTTGGGTATATTTCAAACTGACTTTTTGTACTACTATTTAAACTTGACAAAATGGGATTTGGACCTATTCACTCATATGACCTTAAGGATAAAAAGGAGAAATGATTTTTTTTGTTTTTGTTTTTGTTTTTTGCTTATTAAAAGAAAATGGGTTAATCTAAAGCTGACTCATTAAAACTGAAAGCTTGAATTTGTGCTGAAAACAAAAATTGCTTTTACTTTTACTTAATCAAAGTGCAGAACAAGTGTAATTGTGCGCAATGAATCAATACTACTCTAGTGCATAAATATGAACAACAAACAATAAAAGTAAAGCACAAGAGTAAGGGAAGAGAGATGCAAACATAAGATAACACCAAGACGTGTTATCGAAGAGGAAATTGAAGAACTCGGCGAAAAACCTCTCCGCGACCCTCCAAGTCGAAATTGATCCACTAGAGAATAAAGTTGGAGTACACGAATAACAAAAGACCCTTCAAGTTTAGTTTACCTAATGTAGTTGAGCCCTTCAAGCTCCTGCTACCGACAGACTTCTTGAAGTTATGTTTTCTCTAGCTTTCTGGATCCTGTAATACACCCAATTGCATCCACCAAGCCTCACTGGCTTCTTTTGGCAATTTTTCAAAACTTCTCAAGCTCCAAAACACTCTCTACACTTTGAAAATGTGTAGGTTGTGTTTGGGTATAAATCTCCTCTTAAGGTTTGACAATGGGAGAGGGAAGGAGAAGAGGCTAGAATGATTTCTCACAAAGGATGAGTAGCTCTCTCTCTAAAAGATGGGTGTCTGTGTTGTAGAAAATCTATCTAGGGTTTTTTTTTTTTCTCTTAATGACATCTCATATTTTTGTGGGTAATAAGGGTATATATAGTATGGGTGAAGAGTAAGAAAGTCACACTTAAAATCCTCTAGCCTAGAGAGTTTCGCGGGTATCTCGCGAGAAGGCCTTACCCGTGAGACACTTGTGAAATCCTCCAGGCTGGCATGACTCTTCAGCTTCCAACATGTGCTTCTCATGTGCCCTTTTTTGCGGGAACCTTTCTCACGAGCTACTCGCGAGCCAATTGCAAAATTGCACTGATTCTTTATTTTATGCTCGATTCTTCACCAACTTAATACTAAACTCAATACAATAAAATCCCACAAAATACAAGGAAATAAAATTAAAGCAAATACAACACTTTTTGTCATGGAATAAAGCCAACATGAAACATAGTTGTAAATCACAACTTTACAAAAACAATAGGTTGCATTGGCTTGGCCTATCTCTTTTTCTCATTTGTTTATGGATTTATTTATTTATATATAATTTGAGATAGGTAGATAGTGGGGGAGGAAGAGTTGGAGTTTAAACCACATATATAAAACATCACAAACTAACCATTAGACTATCACTCAAACCTGTTTATGACTTTGTTTATTTTACAATTTCATACTCTCAAAATTTTCTCTCTTACTCTGACTTTCTTAATGTTTGTTTTTATTTATTTTTATTTTTTTGGTCTTCTTCCTTTTTTGGTCTTTCCAATCTTTCAATTTCTTTGATTCAAATGAGTGTCACTCTCCCTCTATTAGCATTACAGATCATTTTTGCCTCTTTAATTTTTCACTCTCTCTTAGCAACAATTGACCTAAAGATATTTGCTTTCCTTTTGTTAGCTCGCCGGCTAGCGACTATTAATTTGTCATTGGCCATTTCATTAAACTATTAACGTGCGTGCTCAGAGCCTCTTCTATTTTTTTGGTTAAATGTTAATAATTTGCATCTATTATAATTTAAAAACATTTATTTTTATTTTTCAAACAAATAAAAAGGATAAACTTTAGAGATAAGCGGTAACTGTAATTTTTTTTTTTAACGGAAAAAAATCTTAAATTTTAGGAGTTCTCTTTTTGAATTCAAAATGAAATTTGTTATTTGACATTTATGACTCTATTTCTAAATGAAATTACCATTTATTAATGACGGTATTTTTGAATTACATAAAAATCCAGTTGAAAGAGGGGAATTCTCTTATATATAATACAAATAATAATAATTTTTTTCCATTAAAAACATTTACAAATTTCAATTTGTTTCTTCATAATTTTATTTTATTTTTTCAAATTATTTTTTAACTTTGCTAACAAAAACAAGGAAAATTATTTTTCATATCATATTTTGTTTAGTCATCTATATTATATAAAAATTGGTAGAAATTCTTATGCGAATTTGCTATTTATAAAACACACACACACACATATATATATATTAAATACGATTAAGACTAAGATATGATTTTGTTTACGGTAATAACTTTATTTAATGCTTAAGTGATTTTCTGAATTGGAGTAAAAATTTATCTACATGTATATTTTAATTGTAAAACGTATATTTTAGTGACAATGATTCTATGAAGTCTATGATATATGGTAATACATTATTTTTGTTTTCTGAAAATCTATATAATATCTAGGCGAAAACACCATTTTAGTCCCTACATTTTGAGGTTATAGTCAATTTGGTCCCTGCTATTATCAAGTTGCAGTTAGTTTGGTTCCTATTGTTAACTCACTAACGAAAAATTCTTACGATAGCAAACGGCTTGCACAGTTGGCATTGCTAATATTAAAATATTAAATTAGATACTGATGTGTCTAAATTTTAGTGGTTGATGTGGCCAAATCAGCATTTAGATGGCAAAAAAAAAAAAAGCCACATCAACTTTTAAGTATATATTTTTCATTTTTACCGATTTTTTTTCCTTTTCTTTAGATTTTCACCTTTATATATATATATATATATAGAAAACCACAATAATATCACAAGAAGGGCACGTTTGGGTTGGCGCGCACACACACACACACACACATATATCTAGTATATTTTTATCTATTATTCATGGCCAAATAATCCAAATCCCAAATTTAAACTAAACCCCAAACCTTACCCAAATCCACCAAACCACTCATTTTCATCTCCACTTCTCTTTTAATTTCCAGAGCACACGCATCTCGTTACTTCATTGTGTCAGCTATGTTCTTCCACCAATCTCTCATTGACACTTGACAAGGCAGCAGAGACGCGGGGCTAGGTTCTTAAGGGTTGAGCTTGAGACGAAGAGATCCGGGTCAGAGGAGTCATGGTCGATTTGTGGCCATGGATTGGGCTCCGTGGTGGGTCTGTAGTGCTGGACGAATGGTTATGGAGAATTTGGGTTTAGGGTTTAGTTTTCATTTAGGATTTTGGCTGAAATTTGTGGAATTAACTTTATCTATCTTGATCGACTGCATAAGATTCCCAGTGATTGAAAGCCAAATTGAAGGTTAAAAATAATGTGATATGTGTTGTTCTGGAATTGTTGGACTAGATTATTGTTTAGTTATCAAGAAATTGCAAGAAATGAATTGGAATGAAATTTTGTTTGGTTAACAAGAACTTAAAAAATAATATTGAGAAAATTCACTGAATTATAATATTGAGAAAATTAAAATGTAATTCTAAATGGATAAAACAATTGTAAGAATATTAAAGAAGAAATAAAGAAAAGGATAAAAGATCGGTCAAAAAAAGAAAAATATGTACTTAAAAGTTGATGTGGCTTCTTTATTTTTTACCATCTAAGCACTGATATGGCTACATCAATCACTAAAATTTAGACATATCAGCATTTTATTTAATATTTTAATATTATGCATGCCAACTGTGCAAATCGTTTGTCACATAGACATTTTTCGTTAGTGAGTTAACGGTAAGGACCAAATTAAGTGCAAGTTGAAAATAGCAGAGACCAAATTGACTGCTATCAAAATGTAGGGACCAAATTGACTGTAACCTCAAAATATGGGGACTAAAATGGTGTTTTTGCCTAATATCTAAAAGTTTAAGCGTAGTATTTATTGTTGTTATATTTATGTTAAGCCACATCAGCATAGCATTTTGGTCCATTTCGATCCAATTTGGTTTAATTTGGTACATTTGGTCCACTTGATCCATTCAGTCCACTACAGTCCATTCGTTCCATTTCGGTCTAGTTTGGTCTATTTTGGTCCACTTGGTCCAATTCAGTCAATTTAGTCTAATTTAGTATATTTGGTCCATTTAAGTCCAACTCGATCCATTTCGCTCTACTTTGGTCCACCTTGGTCCGTTTCAGTCCACACTAGTCCATTTGGTTCATTTTGGTCCAATTCAGCCCATTTGTTCAATTTCGGCCTATGTGGTCTGTTTCAGTCCACTTTAATGATACATTATGAAGAAGGGTTTGTGTAGAAAGAGGAGCTTATTCATTAACAATTATGTCACATTCTGATATTAGAGTCTTGTATCATTTTTCTAATATAAATGATAGATTTACTTATATTTGTTTCCTCTTTAGTTCATTCAAGACGTATAGAGGATGAACCGTTTGAAATGAGTATTAGAAACTAATTTCAACCACACATTACATTATTTACAAAATATCTTGTCTTATATAATAATTGAATGTAAAATGGATTATGTTTCCATAAAAAGAAAAAAAAAATTACAAAATTTAAAGGAAGAAAAATGCAAGTTAGACCCTTTAAGTTTGACCAAAATTCATTTGAGCCATCTAATTTTACTTTTGCTCAATTGAGTCCTTTAAGTTTCAGGATCATTCAATTAAGGTCTTTCTATCAAATCTCATTAAATGAATTTTGTTCAAACTTAGAAGGTGCACTTTGCCTTTTTGCCCAATTTAAAACACTTTCAAATAGCTAATATAGAAAAAGCTTAATTTAAAATTGGCAAAAATCACATTTTCGTCCCTACATTTTTCACGTGATTTCCACTTTGGTCCCTAACTTTTTTTTTCCACCGCTTTTAGTCAATATCCTAGAAAACTCGTCTCGTTTTTGTCCTTGCTGTTACATCAGAGACGGAAATTGCACAGGTGGCAAACGGAGTGCATTGTTGGCACACTAAAAGCTGACGTGACCATTAAAATAATAATAAAAATTTTATTTGGAATTAAAAAATGCCACGTCAGTATCTAAATTAAAAAAATTAATTTATTAATTTTAACTAAATTAAAAACAGAATTAAAAACTAAAAATCACATGAATTGAGATCTAAGTGTGTCTTGAACAAGAACAATAAGAACACAAAATTAAAATCCAAAAATCATGAATAACTCTAAGAACACAAAATCAATATTCCAAGCTCAAAACAATCTTTCCCGAACTATTAACAGGGATCTAAGCATATAGAAAAAACACATGAACCCCCAAACAACACATCCACCCATGACTGGCCTCACCTCTATCCATGACCAGCCTTACTTCCACCATGGTTAGCTCTACACATTGATTCTCAGGTTTGAACCTCCTGGATTTTTTTTTTCTTCGTTATTTTCCACATCCACCGACTTTACCTCCATCGTCTTTACCTCCGGCTTCAATAGCTCACTTATTGGCTTTACTTTTTTGCTGCGTAGGGTTTCTGATTTTATAGTTTTAGTGCTACGTGGGCTTATGGCTTACCAATCTCGATTTTAAGGCTGGGTTTGTGGATTTTTATTGGGTGGCTGGGACATGGTGGTGGCTAGGATTGTGGGTTGTAATGGGTGGTTGGTCGGCTGTTTTTTCTTTTTTCCCTCTCCAACATGTGGATTGTTGTGGTCGGTGGAGTGGAGGTGGGTGGTTTTGTTTCGATTTGTTGGTGGTGTGGGGGGTCAGTGGGGTGGTGGTGGGTTGGGTTTTGCCAATTTGTTGGTGGTTGCTTGGGTTTGTTGGGATGTGAGATTTGGAGACTCAAATTTCATTTTATTGGGTTTGAATTTAATTTTTTGGGTTTTAAATTTGCTGGGTTTGTGTTCTTGTTCAAATATATAATGTGTTCATGTTTAATTTATCAATTTTATCTGGGTTTGTCAAGAATGTTGGCAAGAATTCTAATTCTGGGTTTCGGCTCTAAGGCTTTAATTTTCTGGGTTTTAAATTTTGTTTTCATGTTTAATTTCTTGTTCATGTTTAATTTGACGTGGATTTATAGTTTAATTTTGTGTTTTTATTTTCTGGGTTTTTGATTTTTGGATTTTAATTTTGCGTTCTTAGATCTGAGTTTGCGTTCTTGTTGTTCTTATTAAAGACACACTTAGATCTCAATTCATATAATTTTTAGTTTTTAATTCTGTTTTTAATTTAGTTAAAATTAATAAATTAATTTTTTCATTTAAATGCTGAGGTGGCATTTTTTAATGCCAAATAATATTTTATTATTATTTTAATGGCCATGTCAGCCTTTAGTGTGCCAACAGTGCACTCCGTTTGCCACCTGTGCAATTTCCATTTCTGATGTAACGGCAGGGATAAAAACGAGATGCATTTTCTAGGATAGGGACTAAAAGCGGTGGAAAAAAAAGTTAAAGACCAAAGTGGAATTGCATGAAAATTTAGGGACGAAAATGTGGTTTTCGCCTTTAAAATTTTAGTATATTGTATCAACTATTTTTTGTTAGAAAATAATCACATCATTTTAAGAAGGGTTTGGAACTAAGACTAAGTGACTAACACTTACGGTCTCGTTTACTATTTTCATTTTTCACTTAATAAAAAAGCAATCGACCAATTTTTCCAATTGGGGTTTGCAGTTGGTTACAATAAAAAGAAATTACAAAAATCAATACAAAACAAAATATAGAAATACAAAATTCATATGTAAATTATAATAAAGATAATTTTAACCACTATAATTAGGTGACAAAGTCTTTATCTAAGTAGCGTTACATCTTACAGTTACATGCTCTCTTGCATGAGGAGAACCATGGTTCAAATCTCTATCCATGGTTTAATTATCAAATTATTAATATATATGTATATATATATATAAATAATTAGGTGCATTCCATTTCCAGAAATACACTAAACTTCGCATTGTTCAGGAAACATCTTTAAAAAGGAAAAAGACTGTAGCTGCTTCGCAATCATGTCTGTGTTTTTTCTGATATTATTTGAATTTTGAAGAATGGGAGGAGAGAACAAGACTTAATAAACAAACTTGTGCAATCATTTCCAGTTAGTCGATCTTCATTCCTCGCTGTTGGTCCAAACTGGTGAGACCTGCGTAATCTGTTGGTCCATATGGTTGAAAATACTCTGCAAATATTCCCTTCTTTCTTTTATGCTTAGTTCCCATGTCTTTGCACAATTGATCATTGTACCAAATATTAATGTTCCCAATACATGACCTCTGGAAATACCTTCCAGCATATTGCTTCATGTTATTTTCCCACATTATGACATCCTTTTCCATCTCTCTTATACTAGGCAATTCAAAGTTCCCATCAAGCAAATGTGCTAGCCATTGACATCTAATTTCAGAGGTAAACAAATTGGAGAAACCCTCTGCATATCCTATTATGGCTAGTTGTGGAATTCGAGGATGAATAATCTGTCTGCAGTTTAATAAAGAAAGCATATTATAAAATGAGTCAGAATGATGCAACACTGAATGGTCTAAGGTAGGCTTTTATCTGTCAAGAAATTATAAAGATAACTACCTCTGACCATTATTTTAAAATCGCTCATATATTTTAAATTATTTCAAAAGGGTCCTTATCGTCATCTAATTAATGGAAAATATTGACATAGAAAATAGAATTCATGAAATCAAGGTCATTTAGGTGGCGTAGACCCATGACATGGCCTAAATTCCATTTGCCACTTCATTTTCCATCCATCAAATGACGATAAGGATCTCTTTGAAAAATTTTTAAAAGCATGGGGGAAGTGGGAATATTTTAAAGTACAAAGATGATTTTTGAGATAAATATTAAAGATTGAGAACTAAATATGCAATTTAGCCTAACTTTAATAAGCTGTCAAACCTGTAGAGGGGAACTATTGAGCTTTCTGAACCAACAATGTACTTCTGGAAGGTTTGAGATTTGAACATTTTCTTTAGCTTTTGGTCACCTTTGTATCCTGTGGCTAGAATTACAAGATCTGCTTTTAGCAGCTGAGGTTCTCCAGTAATGATCAGACCTTCTTTGCAGAAGCTAAAGCTCTGTGATTTCTTTAAAACAATGCTTCCTCCTTCCACTTTGTCATAAAAATTTTCGTGCAAAAATCCAACCCGACATGAAGAGAGATCTTGAAAAAAGCTGTGTTTTGGTATCAGTCCATGTTTCTTCAATGGGAGTTTCCATCTAAGATAGCTCTCAGCAAATTTTGAGACTCCCCATCTCTGAAAATAAACCTTCAGCATCATACACATATTTGTTTAAAAACATGCACATTCAAAGGATAAGACAAAGAATACCAGGGGTGAAAGCATGGTAGCCAAAAACTTGAGTAGGAATGGTTCACCAGGCTTATGAACCAGAAGCTCCGAAAAACGATTGCAGTACAAGAAGCCAATGCTTACTCCCCAGAAAGTGCCACTGGGGAGCAACCAATGTGCAGTCCTTTGAATCATTGTGCAAGGGTACCGAACTCCTATATTAAAAGAGATAAAGATATCTATGAGCAGGCTTAACAGCGACTTTTCAAAGTATAGCGCTTTTTAACTTCCCTTAGGTACAACTTTTCTAACAACCTCATTTTCAAAAAGTTGAACAATAAGTTATACCAAGTAGACACCTAATCAGAAAGTGAAAATTAGAGGCCAATGTGAAAAAAGGACATGTTGAGAATCATTAGCATTTTTGAGAGACAACTACTGGAGTATTCTGAACTTCACATCAAAACTATAGAATCAAAACATCTACTTTGTGCTGGTATTCAAATGATAAGCTCAATTAAAAATTTTGAGCTGGGGTGTCCTTATTCCTTGAAGTTGCCTCTACATGATATTCTTATATAAATTTTCCTTACCATTTGCATTTGCACATTCTGCTGCAATGTCCACCGCAGATTTCAGTGAACCAATGATTACAATTCTCTTTCTTCTGATCAATTCTGCTGCACTGGCGCTGCCCATTTCAGAGTAGTCCATGGAATGGATCACCTTACCTTCGAACATTTCAGGGCCTTGATCTGGAGGGAACTCGGGTATGTTTGGGACATCACTGAATCGTCCAATACAAAGAACCACAAACTCAACTTGGTGAACCTGGCCGAATAAAACATAAGCTCAGAGTCTATGTATTCAAGAATGAATTCTTTCTTATCTTTTGGTTAGTATTTGGTCCTGATCAATTCTATAGATACTAAAATTAGGATTATACATCATTTTGAGTATGATTTTGCATTAGGTGTGTTATTGACCATGGCAATGGAGCATGCCGTTAGTATCAAACTGCAAACTGCATACTGCATAATACATATAAAGATTGAATGAAGTGGGCAAATATAGTTAGCTAACATTTCTTGAAAGAACTGTAATTGGTTTTGAGAAGACAAGTAGTTTGCCTGTGTTCTAAGATCTCTTAGATGAATTACTTCCTACATGGATAGGTCTGATAAATGACCACGTCTTAAGACTTGTGGTACATCATAGCTAGGGAATAGGGGATTTAAATCCTAAATATTTCCGTTGAAAACACTGCACATAGTGCCAATAAGTTTTTTTTTTTAATCATAATTATAACACTCTCCCACACATATAAATGGGTTCCAACACATCTTGTACACTCTCCCTCACATTTTTAATCATAATTAATCATTTGGGTAAGGTTTCTCTTTTACACGTTTTGTTGCACACACCATACACATTATTTTTTGAACTGAAATCGTGACTTCAAGACATGATTTCATTTCAAAAACTGAATCGTGTACTTTATGTGCAATAGACGCTGCACTAATAGTTTAACCATAACTCTAACAAATAACAATGCCTTACACGGTACTAGACAGCAAATACCAACATAAATGATAACTACCTCTGTGGAGTAACATTTGGTATCTTGCACGACAATGTGCCATTTCCCTTTAGAGCAAAAAGGCTTGCTAGTTCCTCCCCATAGATCCCATGACTCCATCTCTTCAGAAGGCTCTCCAACGTAGTCTATATCAATGACTTTGGAGTTGAATTTGATGTAAGGAATGATGCCAAAGTGCTGAGCATAGGATTTAAGATACTCCAGCACTTGAGTGTGAGTAGGACGCACTTCTTGCACTGAAGCAGGCCATGGGAAATCTGTAAATTGGTAAGATTTTTTGGAATTTTGGAGTTTGGTGGACTCTATAGTATGATTCCATAGTCCTCCTACGCCCTCTTTAGCTTCAAAAACAATGGGATTAAAGCCCTTCTCCAATATGTATTTGCAAGCAAGAAGGCCACTCGTTCCGGCCCCAATGATCGCCACCCGTTTCTCCATTATTCAATTTCTCCGTCTAGAAGTTTACAGAGAGAGTTTGTGTGGCTTTCAGCAATACTGAGCCTGCTTTACATAAGTGTATGAGAAGCACATGAGCTATTTTTTGAAGCAGAAGAAGCACATGAGCTAATTTTGAGGATATATTTATTGGGAAAAAAACAAATGAGTGATCAATACTTGATTTATTCAATGTTCCTCTTCCAAAAGAAATAATAAACAAATTGGGTGATCCTTACATGAAATCCACTTTCAAGATTGTTTTCATCATTCTTATATTTCATTTTGTTTATTTGGAAGTGTCTCATATGTTTGTAAGTCCTTGCTATTTTAGCATTTTGCATTCCTCCAATAGCTACCAAATATATATATATTTTAGCATTTTGCATTCCTCCAGTAGCTACCAAATATATATATATATATATATGAGTCTTGTTGATAAGCGCCCTTAGGGCATTTGGTAATAGATTATTTTAGGAAAGTTTTTATAACACATGGTTTTCTCTTTTCTCATAAAAAGTTTCTTAAAATATTTCTCAAACTAATTCCCTTAACATTAGGTATATTCTTTTTACATTTATTTAGCCTATAATGTAAGATTTACATTGCAAGTATAATGTAAACCTATAATTACCCTATATATTAATAATAAAGTCAAAATCCTTACAAAATAATATATATATATATATTCCAATCTTAGCTGCTGGATCTGGGTGAAAATAGCCAAATTCCACGTTTTGGCAAAATTTATGACGAACTAGCACTATTTTGGAAATATTTAGCAATCTATCACTTTTTAAATACTCGAGTTTCACAAAATCGAGTCTAAATAGTACTCGAGTTCAGTCAACCCGAGTTTCTAGGTGAGTCGCCAGCGTGGCACTGCTGACTTGAAATCTGTGTGACTAAAAAAGTAATGCGGTACTCGATATTATGGAAATTGAGTACTTCTTTATAGTACTCAATCCTAAAGAAGTCAAGTACCTTGTTTTTTTTTTTTTAGGGGAAGTGGGAATATTTTAAAGTACAAAGATGATTTTTGAGATAAATATTAAAGATTGAGAACTAAATATGCAATTTAGCCTAACTTTAATAAGCTGTCAAACCTGTAGAGGGGAACTATTGAGCTTTCTGAACCAACAATGTACTTCTGGAAGGTTTGAGATTTGAACATTTTCTTTAGCTTTTGGTCACCTTTGTATCCTGTGGCTAGAATTACAAGATCTGCTTTTAGCAGCTGAGGTTCTCCAGTAATGATCAGACCTTCTTTGCAGAAGCTAAAGCTCTGTGATTTCTTTAAAACAATGCTTCCTCCTTCCACTTTGTCATAAAAATTTTCGTGCAAAAATCCAACCCGACATGAAGAGAGATCTTGAAAAAAGCTGTGTTTTGGTATCAGTCCATGTTTCTTCAATGGGAGTTTCCATCTAAGATAGCTCTCAGCAAATTTTGAGACTCCCCATCTCTGAAAATAAACCTTCAGCATCATACACATATTTGTTTAAAAACATGCACATTCAAAGGATAAGACAAAGAATACCAGGGGTGAAAGCATGGTAGCCAAAAACTTGAGTAGGAATGGTTCACCAGGCTTATGAACCAGAAGCTCCGAAAAACGATTGCAGTACAAGAAGCCAATGCTTACTCCCCAGAAAGTGCCACTGGGGAGCAACCAATGTGCAGTCCTTTGAATCATTGTGCAAGGGTACCGAACTCCTATATTAAAAGAGATAAAGATATCTATGAGCAGGCTTAACAGCGACTTTTCAAAGTATAGCGCTTTTTAACTTCCCTTAGGTACAACTTTTCTAACAACCTCATTTTCAAAAAGTTGAACAATAAGTTATACCAAGTAGACACCTAATCAGAAAGTGAAAATTAGAGGCCAATGTGAAAAAAGGACATGTTGAGAATCATTAGCATTTTTGAGAGACAACTACTGGAGTATTCTGAACTTCACATCAAAACTATAGAATCAAAACATCTACTTTGTGCTGGTATTCAAATGATAAGCTCAATTAAAAATTTTGAGCTGGGGTGTCCTTATTCCTTGAAGTTGCCTCTACATGATATTCTTATATAAATTTTCCTTACCATTTGCATTTGCACATTCTGCTGCAATGTCCACCGCAGATTTCAGTGAACCAATGATTACAATTCTCTTTCTTCTGATCAATTCTGCTGCACTGGCGCTGCCCATTTCAGAGTAGTCCATGGAATGGATCACCTTACCTTCGAACATTTCAGGGCCTTGATCTGGAGGGAACTCGGGTATGTTTGGGACACCACTGAATCGTCCAATACAAAGAACCACAAACTCAACTTGGTGAACCTGGCCGAATAAAACATAAGCTCAGAGTCTATGTATTCAAGAATGAATTCTTTCTTATCTTTTGGTTAGTATTTGGTCCTGATCAATTCTATAGATACTAAAATTAGGATTATACATCATTTTGAGTATGATTTTGCATTAGGTGTGTTATTGACCATGGCAATGGAGCATGCCGTTAGTATCAAACTGCAAACTGCATACTGCATAATACATATAAAGATTGAATGAAGTGGGCAAATATAGTTAGCTAACATTTCTTGAAAGAACTGTAATTGGTTTTGAGAAGACAAGTAGTTTGCCTGTGTTCTAAGATCTCTTAGATGAATTACTTCCTACATGGATAGGTCTGATAAATGATCACGTCTTAAGACTTGTGGTACATCATAGCTAGGGAATAGGGGATTTAAATCCTAAATATTTCCGTTGAAAACACTGCACATAGTGCCAATAAGTTTTTTTTTTTAATCATAATTATAACACTCTCCCACACATATAAATGGGTTCCAACACATCTTGTACACTCTCCCTCACATTTTTAATCATAATTAATCATTTGGGTAAGGTTTCTCTTTTACACGTTTTGTTGCACACACCATACACATTATTTTTTGAACTGAAATCGTGACTTCAAGACATGATTTCATTTCAAAAACTGAATCGTGTACTTTATGTGCAATAGACGCTGCACTAATAGTTTAACCATAACTCTAACAAATAACAATGCCTTACACGGTACTAGACAGCAAATACCAACATAAATGATAACTACCTCTGTGGAGTAACATTTGGTATCTTGCACGACAATGTGCCATTTCCCTTTAGAGCAAAAAGGCTTGCTAGTTCCTCCCCATAGATCCCATGACTCCATCTCTTCAGAAGGCTCTCCAACGTAGTCTATATCAATGACTTTGGAGTTGAATTTGATGTAAGGAATGATGCCAAAGTGCTGAGCATAGGATTTAAGATACTCCAGCACTTGAGTGTGAGTAGGACGCACTTCTTGCACTGAAGCAGGCCATGGGAAATCTGTAAATTGGTAAGATTTTTTGGAATTTTGGAGTTTGGTGGACTCTATAGTATGATTCCATAGTCCTCCTACGCCCTCTTTAGCTTCAAAAACAATGGGATTAAAGCCCTTCTCCAATATGTATTTGCAAGCAAGAAGGCCACTCGTTCCGGCCCCAATGATCGCCACCCGTTTCTCCATTATTCAATTTCTCCGTCTAGAAGTTTACAGAGAGAGTTTGTGTGGCTTTCAGCAATACTGAGCCTGCTTTACATAAGTGTATGAGAAGCACATGAGCTATTTTTTGAAGCAGAAGAAGCACATGAGCTAATTTTGAGGATATATTTATTGGGAAAAAAACAAATGAGTGATCAATACTTGATTTATTCAATGTTCCTCTTCCAAAAGAAATAATAAACAAATTGGGTGATCCTTACATGAAATCCACTTTCAAGATTGTTTTCATCATTCTTATATTTCATTTTGTTTATTTGAAGTGTCTCATATGTTTGTAAGTCCTTGCTATTTTAGCATTTTGCATTCCTCCAATAGCTACCAAATATATATATATTTTAGCATTTTGCATTCCTCCAGTAGCTACCAAATATATATATATATATATATGAGTCTTGTTGATAAGCGCCCTTAGGGCATTTGGTAATAGATTATTTTAGGAAAGTTTTTATAATACATGGTTTTCTCTTTTCCCATAAAAAGTTTCTTAAAATATTTCTCAAACTAATTCCCTTAACATTAGGTATATTCTTTTTACATTTATTTAGCCTATAATGTAAGATTTACATTGCAAGTATAATGTAAACCTATAATTACCCTATATATTAATAATAAAGTCAAAATCCTTACAAAATAATATATATATATATATTCCAATCTTAGCTGCTGGATCTGGGTGAAAATAGCCAAATTCCACGTTTTGGCAAAATTTATGACGAACTAGCACTATTTTGGAAATATTTAGCAATCTATCACTTTTTAAATACTCGAGTTTCACAAAATCGAGTCTAAATAGTACTCGAGTTCAGTCAACCCGAGTTTCTAGGTGAGTCGCCAGCGTGGCACTGCTGACTTGAAATCTGTGTGACTAAAAAAGTAATGCGGTACTCGATATTATGGAAATTGAGTACTTCTTTATAGTACTCAATCCTAAAGAAGTCAAGTACCTTGTTTTTTTTTTTTTTGGTAGTAGAAGATTGGTTCCCACCAACTCTGCTTAAACTTCCAAGCAAGTGATGAAATGTAAATGAAAAAGAAGATTTTTTCAAAAAAAAAAAAAAGAAAAGAAAAAAAAAAGAAAAGAAAAGAAATGAAAGTTGGAATAACTGGGTTTTGAAATACCTGTTTGAAGGGAAGAGTTGAATAGTAGTAGTAGGTAGCAGGGAGCTTCAAACAAACAAACAAAAAGACAGCAAGTTCTCTAACTCTCTCTTAGACAGAGTAAAATTGGATTTTGGTTCTAAAAATGGAGATGCTAAGATAGAAAATATATATAAAAAAAAAAAATGAAGCAACGGCCATTTTTAAGCTCAGGGTGACTTAAAAATGAAGCCGCTAACTGCGATGTAAAGAAAGAGATAAGAGAAAAGAGTTTTTAATAATTCTAATAATGACTTTGAAAAGTCAGTTGTCGTGTGGGAGTGGGATGGATGGACAAAAAGGTGAAAAGAAAGCAAGGGCGGCACCACCTTATGGCCAGGTGGTCCCAAGACCACCCTAACCTAAAAAAAAAATATATATATATATATATACATAATAATTTAAAATTTTATATTTATCTACCTTTAAAAAAGATTTTGGGAACACCCTGAATTTTTTTTTTATGCCAATAAAATTAAATTTTGGTCCATAATTTGAGCAACTTAATAATATATTAGGGTTTTCAAGCAAAAAGAACCACATGCTTTTATATTATTCTTTTAAGTCTCTACTACGGCTTTACTTTTAAGGTCCGTTTGGATATAACTTATTGTTGCTTATTGTTACTGAAAACTGATTATTGCTGAAAACACTGCAGTAAAATAATTTTTAAATATATGAATAGTACTGTGGGATCCATTTTTAATATTTTTTAATGAGTGAACAGTATTGCATAGTGCGTGAACAGTGCACTATAGTGCGTGAACAGTAATAATTGTCTCATGCACAGCGATTTCACGTCATTNACCTAAAAAGTTCATTTTTATATAACATCAATTAATTCATTCTATATATATATATATATATAATAAGCCTTTTATTTTTATGATTATAATTAAACATGTGATTGTCCATTCTAAGGTAATTTGATTAAATTTACATGAAAAGTGTCACTAAATACTATGTTTAACATTTTGCTATCATGTTATTAGTAATAAACTTATTATATTTTTATTTATATAATTTAAATTTTATTCATTATATTATTTATGATGTCACCGGTTTGACCATCAGTCGGATCTTGGTCTGACCAAAAAACCAATAACTAGTCCCTTTTCCAGTTTTTTCACCGTATTGGTTTATAAAACCATGAAACCCCCCCCCCCCCCCCCCCCGCCCGAAAAAAAATTGAACGAAAATCTAAAAATAAATAAATAAAACCACTAACAAGGCCCAAACCAAATATCAATAGAAAAGCCCAGTACAAGATCAATCTCATCTCATACTAAGACTATCACTACTCCAACACCAACACGATTACGTTTTTAATTCAATAAATATTTATAAAAAAAAAAAAATCCCCACTGCCTCAGTGCCTTGTGGATTCACAGATCATTAAACAATTTAAATTAAAACTAAATCAAACCTAAAGGCTAAAATGAAATAAGAAACTCACTTACTCTCCCCAGCCATCACCGTCCATCCCTGTTTAGCAACACTAATAACAACTACAACTGAACTCCATAATGTTGTAAAACTTTATGTATTTGCGTGTTTTTTGGTTGTTATTGTTAATATATAAATTTTTCTTTTTATAGGATTGTGTAACTTATGCTTCTTGAGGAACACCCTGGAAAAAATTCCTGAAGCAGCCATAGAAAGAAAGGGTTTGCTATTTGTTTACATTTCATCACTTGCTTGGAAGTTTTAGCAGAGTTGGTGGGAACCAGTCTACCACTACGAAATAAAAAAAAAAAAAAAAAAAAAAAATAACAAGGTACTCGACATCAGTAAGATCAAGTATTGTAAAGAAGTACTCAATTTCCATATTATTGAGTACTACATTACTTTTTTAATTACACAAATTCCAGGTCAGCAGTGTCATGCTAGCGACTCACTTAGGAACTCGAGTTCACTGAACTTGAGTACCATTTAGAATTCGATTTTGTGAAACTTGAGTACTAATAAAGTGGTAGATTGCTAAATATTTCCAAAATAGTGCTAATTTGCCACAAATTTTGTCAAAATATGGTATTTGGCTATTTTCGCTGCTGGATGTGATCAATAAGGTTGTGTAGTGAAGTGTTGGCTTTGGTTGAGTTTTGGGTGAGAGATTTGATTTTGGTGTGGGCTATTATTGGCCAGTTTTGGTGCATGACCGGATTTTGTGTGATGGTTCATAGCTGCGACCAATGGGAGCTGTGGTGGTATAGACTATATAGTGGAGAGGAAGAAGAACTGGAGAAGATAGAGAGGTAGGGGAAGGTAAAATGCATTTTTTGGTTCATCAAATTTAGGGACATTCAATATTGATCCCTCAATTTCAAAACATTTGATTTTGGTCCTTCAAATATTTTTTAAGCTCCACTCTCCATTTGGGTAGTTGTTTTTAAAAGTGCCTTTTGATTCTTTGAAAGCATTAATATAAAAATCACATTTAAGGTTTGTTTGGTTGAAGTGAAAATTGGAGGAATATAAAATGGGGAGAGAAAAAGGGTTTTTATGAGTTGTTTGGTCGGAAAATAGAATTAGAGCATCTCCAATTGATTAGCTAAATCTATATTTTGGAGAGTAAGCCCAAAAAACTAGCTCCAACCGATTCTCTATATGCAAAACTTTTCCAATTTCTTTTTTTTAAAGTTGTTACAGTCGTTCTCTTGATCTAGAGAACACTGTAGCAACTCCAAATGAATTTTTCTAATTAAAAAAATTCATACATCTCAATAAAAAAACAATTCTCTCTCTCTCCTCTCACAGCTACAAACACAACAATCTTTCTCTCAAACATCTCTAAACTCAAACATAATCAAATTATCATAATACAAACTCAAAAACACAATTTTAAAATTAATCAAATCATAACAATAAAAGCAACAAAAAAAAAAAGAAAAAAAGAAGAAGACAGAAGACAAAAACCATTTAACCCATTTGGACTGCGTTGGGAACGAAGATGAGTGATGACACAGTGACCCATCTCTCTTGTTCTTTCTCTCTTTCTTTTCTTATCGCAGAGAGAGCTAGTGAATGTTCTAGAATCAAGAAAAAAAAGAAAAGAAAAAGAGAGAGCTGGAGAAAGAAAGAGAGAATGAGAGCTAGATTCCCTGGAATGTTCTTGAATGAGGGAGAAAATGAAAATAAAAGAAGGGGGGGGGGGAGATAGAGATAGGACACTAGACACGTGTGTGGAGGAGAAAAACAAGAAAAATAAAATGAAATGTATGGATGAAAATGAAATGAAAGAAAGGAAAAATAATCTTTCTCTCAAACATCTCTAAACTCAAACATAATCAAATTATCATAATACAAACTCAAAAACACAATTTTAAAATTAATCAAATCATAACAATAAAAGCAACAAAAAAAAAAAAAAAGAAGAAGAAGACAGAAGACAAAAACCATCTAACCCATTTGGACTGCGTTGGGAACGAAGATGAGTGATGACACAGTGACCCATCTCTCTTGTTCTTTCTCTCTTTCTTTTCTTATCGCAGAGAGAGCTAGTGAATGTTCTAGAATCAAGAAAAAAAAGAAAAGAAAAAGAGAGAGCTGGAGAAAGAAAGAGAGAATGAGAGCTAGATTCCCTGGAATGTTCTTGAATGAGGGAGAAAATGAAAATAAAAGAAGGGGGGGGAGATAGAGATAGGACACTAGACACGTGTGTGGAGGAGAAAAACAAGAAAAAAAAAATGAAATGTATGGATGAAAATGAAATGAAAGAAAGGAAAAATAATATAAAAAAAAATCTTAATTGAAAAATATTGCGAAAAATATTATGGACGTAACACTTCTCATTGAAAAATATAGTTGTTAAAAAAAGAATAAATAATATTTAAATGAAATAGAAAAATGATAGAGAATCTATTGAAAGATGTATTTAAAAAAGTAACTAGGTAAAAATTAAATATCATTGTTCACTTTCCAAACCAGACAAAAATATGAAAAAATTGTTAGAGATGCCCTTAGAAAGATTTTGGTAGGATCCAAGTAAGACTCACTAAAATACAATTTCTCCAAAATGAAAAGAAAAGGAGCAAAAGCTCGTGGGTGGTGTGTGTGGACGAAAAAGTCCTACCAACAATATTTTTTTCTCTTTTTCTTCTTTGCCATTTTGTCTTTTTCTTCTCTGCCATTTTCTCTTTTTCTTAAGTTCTCATTCGGTTTTTTTTTTTTTTTTTTTTACTCATACGTTTTGGGTTTTTCTTGTTCTCACATTTTTCTTTTCCTAACAGTGACATACACAAATTTCAATAAAAATATAATGTCGTTACCTTTTGTTTCATTTGATAGGAATACAATAGTAAATTTATACAATTTTTTTTTTATTATCCCATTATTTTTTCAACCAAATAAATGAGTTTTATATCCTTTTATTTTTTCACCCCATCCAAACATACTAAGAAAAAACTAAAACTTCTTATATATCCCTACTTTTCAAATATCTCCTTATTTTCTATCACACCACTTTTCCATCTCAACTAATTGGATCCTTAGTATTGTTAAAACGTGTATTAAAAAAAAAAGTGTTGTTTCCGTCAAGTATACATTTGGATAAAATTATTCTAAAATTTATATTTGGAGTTTAAAATACCCAAAAGGGGCATAATTATATTGTTATGGTTCTTTTGTCATCTTCTAAGACAATAATAATATATTTTTTAACAGTGCAATATCTTGGTATAAATAACAAGAAAAAGTAAATTTCCACTTTATTAATGTTTTATATTTAATAATATTTTTTTGCCCAAGTCTATCTCTTACCACATTCCTTTATTTCACTGTTTTCCTCCCTTAATTATTTTGCATGTCCCCCACAGTCTCGCCCCCTACCGAAAATATTTTTCTTTTACTTCAATTTTTAGATAAAAGTTGAAGTGTAATTAAGATTGTCGTTTTACCAAGAAAATGAAAAGAAAAAACAAGCAAAGTGTATAAAGGTACTCCCCATATTATTAAGGGACAGAAAAAAAAAAAAAAAAAAAATATATATATATATATAGAAAAAGAAGAAGGACTAAAATAAAATCTTTAGTAATTAAACAAAAACTAAAAACGATCCCTTTTTATTAAAACTTGTAGGACACAAAGCAAAAAAGCTTGGATTTTTAATTATTCTTTATATTTATTGAAGTTGTTATATACTAAATTGATCCTAGAACTAACTTTCATTAACTCTTATGGTCCATTTGGATTGAGGGGAAGGAAGAGAGAGTAAAGTGGAATTAGCACAAAATTAACTTATTTTCAACAAATTCTACTCTATTCTCCTCCGCTCTCCCTCCCTCCCCCCTCAATCCAAACAGGCTCTTATGGGCAAATGAAGTGTAAAACTTACTCCTTATATTATTACAGGACGAAAACAAAATAATAATAATAATAAAAATAAAAACCACACAAAAATTTTGGAATAAAATATAATCTTTATTAATTAAACAAAAACTAAAAACGATCCCTCTTTATTAAAACTTGTAGGACACAATGCAATAAAACTTGTAGGGAGACCATGCAAAAGGTCAAAATGCAAAGACACCTCCTTTTGGATTTAATATTTTTAATAATTCTTTATATCTTTTTGAGGTTTTCATATAACTAAATTGATCCTAAACTAAATTTTGTTAACTCTTATGGACAAAAAATCACATGATCATCATGTGACCATGTAGGGTCTGTTTTTGTTGCCCAAGCCCAAAGGATATGGGTTAAAGGCTCAACGAACCCAGAACAATGAATTTGTAGAGAGTGGATCGAAGGTTTAGGCGCTGGCCGGCGTTCACGAAGCATGAACTCTTTCCTTTTATTGAAAAATACTTGGAACAATTTACAATTGGGGGATGCTCCTCGACCCATGGCCGAGGAGGCTTTTTCTTCCCCCCTTCCCCAAAAAAACACCCTCAGTTACATTTTGCTCACATTTCTTATATATCCCTCTCTTCCTCCTCCTGTTGATCATCTATTGGCCTTCTCCCTGACCGTCTATCCCATCAAAGGTCATATCCGTGCTCAAGTGGTTCACCATGATCGATGTCGCCCTGTCAAGGGGTTACATCCCCATTAATGCGGCCAGAGGGTTAGGTGAACGTATTCAATGCGAGGTGACAGTTCACCCAGGGCTTTCCCTTCTCCGTACCGAGGTCTCGGACGGCCGAGGATAGGGTCATCCTCAGACCCATCATGCGTCCTTGGCGTGGGCCATTTTGGCCTGGGTTGAAATGGGCTAAGGCTACCCGATTTTCTGGCCCCACAATTGCCCCTCAAATCTTGCTTGCACGCATCCTCGGGCGGGGAGAAGGATTTTGACACCCTCGGCCTTACCCCTCCACCCCTCGTCAGTGCTGGGGTCTATTCACTCTGCCAAAGGCACGTCGCTGACGTTTCGGAGCACGTAACGTGCCCATCATTAAATTCAGGCGGCTCTGTGCTCTCCACGTCTAATGAGGCATTACCCATCCAACGGTGGAGATTCGTCTTGCATTTATGAGCGGGAAAACCCGCATGGTTCCTCGATTTGGGGTATAAATACCCGTATGAACCGCTTCTTCCTGTTCCTCATTTGTAATCGAGAATATTCGTGCGCCTCTCCTGAGTTCAACCACATTCTCACTAGCACCTCCAGCACAAAAGCCTGTCCGAGGAGCCTTTCTTCTTTCCAGTAAGTCGCTCTGTTTCTCTCTGACCTCTCTTTCTCTTTACCCTTTTTTCTACTTCGCCTGTTCTTTCTTAGTTCTTTAGGCGTCAACTGGGATGGGTAGGTTTAAGAAATACGTCGATACCGCGGAGGCGATGGAGCAATTCATTACCGACCGCAGAATTCCCGGCAATGTAGGTCTGAGATATTGTGAGGACGGGGAGTGGCGCATACACAGGCAGGAGGGCGAGGTGGTAATTCTCATAGTCGCCTTCCTTGAAGGGGGGATTGACGATCCCCATGGGGCCGGTGATGAAGGATTACCTCATGCACTTTCGGTTGGCCCCTACCCAGTGTGGGATAAACGTCTTTAGGATTCTAGGCTGTGTTGGACGCCCTGAACGAGAAGATGGGGCTGAGGTTGACCCACCATGTCGTGAAATGGTGTTACAACCTTTAGCTTCTTAAGGCCAAGTCGGTTACCTGA